>NW_010405185.1:0-8431 GCF_000710305.1 Buceros rhinoceros silvestris | reverse complement strand
CTGCTTTCTTCCATAGAGAGAAGACATCAGTTTCCAGGAGTGTCAGCTCTGACAGACTGCATCAACTCTAAAATTTTAGCACTTTCCATGGCTTGCAGAGCTCATCAGGGATTTAGTTTTTCAAGCTCTGTGAACCATAGTACAGTTCATGTTCAGAAAATGTCCCTTTGTCAAAATCTGTTAAAGAAATCCCCTTCTATTACTATAAACTACAAAGATTTTTTTTCTCTGTGATGTCTTCCAGTTCAAGAAATGCTTCATCCATATAGCTGAACTTTCTTGGTCCACACACAGGTTAGATTTGAGACCAAATGATGAAATGAAGCACTGTTTTAGCTTAAAGCCCACAGAAGAATAAATAACTGATGATGAATTTTCAAGGGGATTGTGCCTCAGGATACAAGTGTGAAGCCTGCTTGGCTGGCGTAGAGTAACACAATCAGACTAAACTTCCTGTAAATACAATGCCCTAATCAGGCCTTCTTAAACCAACATGCACTGATCTACTTTGCTACCTGTAGTAACAGGAGGAAACTTCTCAAGGGAAAAAGGGAGACTTCAATATTCTTCTCTCTCCACCAAGTTAAGCACTTTCCGTGCAGGCTGGTGATGACAGAGCAGATGCAGAGCTGCTGGATTGATCTTGCCAGATATGTGCCTGAATGGGGCAGCTTTTTAATTTAGTAACTGGAGGGTTAATTAGTTCTGGGAGTGTAAACAGGTTGGTTAAGCAGGAGTCCAGAGGAGCTGCCACGTTCCAGCTGGCTAAGACTTAGGAGCAGACTAAGCATGTACGAAGAATAACTAATCTGCTTCCCTGAACAACAATTTGCTAAATTAACGTGAAGCCAGAGCTGTGCAGAAGCTGGAGGGCTGCTAGCAATCAGCTGGCTAGGCTGCTCCTCAGATCTGTGGGTTTCTGATGTAGTTCTCTATAAGAAAATTCAAGTTGCAGCTTTAGTACAGAAATTGCAGATAATTAAAGCCCGTCAGTTCGTTTCGTAACTTTAAATATTTTATCCAAGAAGAAAGGATCTTTCTCCTAGGACATACTCTGGAAAAGTTGTTGCTCTGTGTGACAATATGCAGAATGGACAGTCATGGCTTTTTAGTAACAGAAGGACTTTAGATGGCTGAGGGGAAAGTGACAATGATCGCTCAAATGGGCTCTCATTCTTTCAAAAAACTTACAAATGGTAAAAGTATTCCAGTGACAATTTTGCCAAACAAAAATCCAGTTTGTATTTTGGGAAAAAAAAAACAAACTAAAAAAACCAGAGAGATGAAACCCAAAATCATGCCTACATTTCCAGGTCTTACTACTTTTTTCGATTATGAGTGTCACAGGACAGGGCTGGGCTGGCCACTAGGTGAGTGACAGATGCTCTCTGTTAAACCCTCTTCCCTGGTGAAGAGAGAAGGAGCAAGAGAGAGACTCATGAGTTGTAAAAGAACACTAAAACTGCTTTAATGAGAATAATAACAGTAAAATGAAATAGATACAAATATATCCAATGCCAACACCAAACCCAACACCCCGATGGCATTTACGTCCCTGTCACCACTGATGCTGCAGGGCAGGCACTGGGGCTGGATTCAGGAATACGCGGATTGGGATCGAAGGCAGAACGGGCAGAGTCCTCCTCGGACACCAGTCATTGAAGAAGAGGAGCTGACCTTTGTGATCTCTCGGCTTTATGCCAAATATGACGTGTATGGGCTGGAACACCCTGTTGGTCAGGGTAGGGTCACCTGTCCTGTCCGCTCCTCCCCGCAGGAGCAGCCTCTCACTTACTGCAGCCCACCGTGACACACAGGATTGAGCAGTGACCTCGGCCTGCACAGGAGCGAGGATAAGCCAGAGCCTTTCTGCACACCAGCCCCTGGTAGGAGCTGTGCACATCAAGTGTTATCACAGCTAGAAGCATTTTTGGTCGTTGTATTCAGAAGCCCTCATTCACTTTGAAAGTAAATACAACAGAGTTAAGATTCTCATGGAGGACTCATCTCTGATTTAACTTGTATTCAATCACCTCATCTCCAACGGATGATTCCAAAGACCACCATTCCCTGCAACTTCTGAGCTTTAAAACCTACCATGTTCTCAGAAACATTGTTAGAAATGATCTAGTAATGATGAGAATCACGTGTACAGATATGTTGGACTGTGTGAGATACTGTTTATCTTCAGCAACACGCTCAGGAAGTACTGTCACTCTCCTAATTTTTAGTCGGTTTGGTTCTAGGGGAGCACGTACGTATACTACACTGAAATATCTCATCTGTATACATCAGGCTATCCACATTTTACCACATTACTAATAGCTGTTTTCCTTAAATAGAGTTTGCTTTATTCTTCCTTTCTGTGCATGATCTTGCAAGAGTAAAAAGGCTTTCATACAAAGGCTGTGTTTTTATATGCAAATCTATCATTTCATTACACACTTTTTTTGTCGCTGTATCATCATGAACATTTCTGATGAATGTTTTATGGGTTAGGTTGAGGATTTGTGAGCTGTTTCAAATTTTATCTGTCTGCCATATCATCTGCAAATGCTACATCTTTGTTGATGTTGATAGGTCTCATTTGCATATTTATCACACTTTTATTTTCAAGGATATTTTGTTATAAACTGTGTCCGCATTTCTCCATGTACTACCCGTACATAGATATATTTTCAAATTGAGCTCATTTCCGTATATAAATTTTTTTGCTAACAATAAATCACCATTTAGAGACATCCTATTCAACGCAATCACAACCTTCATACAAATGTGACATATGGTTTCCGAGTAATTAAAGATAACAGAAGCAGCTTACAATGCACTTTGCAATCCACTTCATAGTCCAGAGGGCTCAATGATTTTTCATAAGGACTAGGCTGAAAGGAACCCTGCAGGACTGGGGAGAAACAAGTGCCAACAAAACTGTCCACACAGGGCTGATCTTATTTCTGACTGGTAACTCTTGGCCACAAAAATAAGACTTTCTTTTTCTTTTCTTGAGAAAAAAAATGACCGTTTACAGAGATGCTTGATGGGCTTACAGGAATCCGGATCCACAAGTGGGATGCAGCAACTGAAGGCTTTTTAGTGTGTACCATGTGCTGATAGAAGACTGCTGAACCTACCATGATGCTCTGAAATGTATCTCACACTTCAGAAAAGGCCAGGTGCCATGTGAGCTTTACCACTTGTTACTGACCAGCAGCTCCTCAATACTTCATCCGTGTTCACTGCTTATTCGTCATCTGTCCACCCATCCATCCAGCCACCCATCCATCCATCTTTCTCTAGGTTCAAAATCCTTTCCCTTTCCTTGCCATACTTCCTGGTGCGTTCATTTTCTTGCTAAATTCCTTGTGCAAGAGCTTGAGGGAAAACGGTAGAATGACGCAGAGCCGCGTTGGCAATCTATTCCTTTTTAGTTTTGCCATTACACACACAGAGCAATGAAAAAAGCATTGACTAAAGTGTGATTCCCCACTCCCATTCAGACTCCTTTTGGGTGAACAGCCTGTTGTGACCCTCTCCTGTCAGGGTGCAAACACTGGGTGTGCTTCAGAAAAAAAATGTTGTTATCCGCTCATATATAAATAATTCAGAAAAATCTTACGTGACCCAGAACAGATCAGGTTGGACAGCGACAGTTATAATTTCTGGTGCTTGCACCAGTTAACTCATAGATTTTCTGTCACTAAAGAACAGTAGGAAACATATTACTAAGGATTTTTGCTTCTAGTGGTGGAGGGTTGCAATACATCTGCAATAGTGTGCTAATGAATGTGTGACACATTAGTTCATCAAAGGTGCTCATATTTATAACTCCAGACTTCTCACTGAAATTCACAGAAATTAGATGCTTAAACCCTTTATGTGCTAATATTTTTGGATCTATCATTATAAAAAACTTCTTTCATGCATCCCGCCAGCTGTCTCTGAACACACACAAAGCAAATTCATTATTGAAAACAGAATCAGCTGCCCTGTAATAAACAGGAGATCTTTCCTCCCCAATCTTCTACGGATTTTTCCTAATCTATTGCAAAATTCTCAAAATAATCGATTTCCCAAGATCTTCTGCTATGGCACTGTCTGTATTAATAGCAATGACATTCCATACTGAAACAACCCTTTGACCAAGGACTGCCTGGTGGCTGACACAAAATGTCTTTATGACAACAAGGTTTTGAAACATGGTCTTAAAAAGAAAGTTTCTGGGTTTTTAAACAAAAAGATAAAAGTAGGTGAAGCTCAGAGACAGGGGCTTGCTCACAGGCCGTAAAAGGAGCTACAACCAGAAACCGTTGTTTGAAGTAAAATAGTTGTTTCCTTGTAAATAATGACAAAATACATACATTTTCTCTAAGTCACCAAGTCCTGCGAAAGCTCCTTTTGGAATGACTCTCATCTTGGTGAGGACAAATCTCCTGAAAATAGAGAAAATGGGGTGATTATTCACTGTCCACAACACGGGGCTGCATGGTAGCCTGGTCATCACAGGAGAGACCTTTACCAGGTACAAGGGTAGTTTCCGGGCTGAAGGCTTTGACATACATACAGCTGTGATGTTCAAAGGCTTCGTGGGCCTTCAGGTGCCTGTATGAACCACAATTACAGCAGTCTTGGGCTACCTCTGGAGCTCCTCGGGGGAAAAAGCATGGTTGCCACTTCCCTGTTTACTTCAGGAAGAAATCCAGACCCAGTTGCTGCAGCTTTGCTGTGCACTGGGAAGGAACAACGTCTTTCTTATCTTGACCTCTCTTTTGAGAGACGCTCAAGCACAGGATGAAGCAGCCCTGTGGAGCCAGACGGGGGTGAGTTGCTTACACGAGGTTGTAAGGTAGCACATGTGTGACCATGCAAGATAAGACTTCGCCTGCTGCATGGCTAATTTAAGGAGTCAGCTACTATCTCCTGCCAGTGCAACTTCAATACCCTTCATTGTTTCTCGTAGTCTTTCTTCTAATTAGTTTGTAACATGCCACAAACGTGGGACTTTGGAATACACAACTCAATCACACACGTACCAAGACAACATTTTAATATTTTAAGGTCACAGAACATGCTTTATGAAGAAGATCTTTTAAAACATCATATAAAACTTTCTGTTCACCTGGACTAATCTCCTTTAATCACAATAAACAAAGAGGACTACAAAAATTCTGATGGCACTCATCAAATGAAAGGTAGGGTTCTGCCACTCCTTGGAGAAGTAAGGTAATTCCTGGACAATTGTTTTCTTTAATGCATTTAATCATTCCTAAGTAGTGAGCACAAACAATTGCATATATTAACATGACCTGTTCGTCAAGATACACATTGTACATGATACGCTTATGATTAGATCTGGGTCAAGAAAGATACTTGAGACATGAGAATGCCCACAGAGGTTTTGTAGAGAGAAATATAAGAATTTTGTATTTCTGCTGAGGAAAAAAAACATATTAAAACTCCCAGGTGTTAAACACCAAGCAGATAAAGAAGCAAGACATCAAAAAATATCGGTTGCCCCGAGTGGTAGTTGTTAAATATAGTATTTAAAAAAAAAATCACTTGTGTTACATACATGAATATTACCCTGTGCTTTGGTTTCTTAGTCTATTTTCCCATGGAAATGAATTGTTTTCTGCATGACAATGGAAGTTTGTTTGGTTTTTTTTCAGTGAGCATGCCTGGCAGACCATCTCTCGTTTTTATCATCTCAGAACTGGTTTTGCATGGCTGCTCGGAATCGCCTTTCAGCTCGTGCCTGTGCTGCCTTGTTGCAGCATCTGCAGAAGGACAGAAATGGGAACGAAGGCTGGTATCATCTGCTGTACAGTCCTGCAAATTTTAACACAATACCTCAAAATTAGAGACTTTCTCACAGGTCACATAAAATATTCATGCATTCCTCATGTATTTTTTAGTTCAGCTGATTAGTTTAGAATTTTCATGGGAGGTTATCATGTTTTAATCAAAGTCTTAGGGGAAAAAGTATTATTCTGTTGGAATACCGCTGTGAAAAGTTCCTTTTTTTTAATTGTAGGTCTTTAGTAGAATCTACTCTTCATTTAGATTCCCAAATATGAGTTAATATTTACTTAAGTGGGACAAAGTCAATGCACACCTCACTTAGCTCTAGAGATGTCACCGTGAACACACCAGGAGTGAACTTGGCCCCACACTTTTTTAAACATTTTAATTTATGGTATTCTCAGTCCTGAAAGATGATGAAGTCGATTTGGTATTCCATTATTCTTGTACCATCATTAATGTAATTCAGAAAGAGCTTCAACAGACTGTCACACAAGAATTACAGTATTGAGATCATTATGCAAATGTTAGAGGGATTAAAGAGCTTCCAGAAAAGCCTAACTTGGATTAGGCAATTTGTAAAACCCTGCTGAAAACAGGGCTGAGGTAATGCGTACGGAGCTGTGGCTGTGCTTTCAGAGGGTAGCTCGGTACAATGCATCCTTGCAGAACACCCAGCAGGCTTAGTGCTCAAAGTTGAACCATCAGGAAACTCTTTAATTTTGATGTGCTTTGAAACCTTTCCTAAACCCTCCTTTGTAGAAGCACACGGCTAATTTTGGAGCCCTAGAAAGCGGGCTCTGTCTGAAAAGCCACCTATAATTTTTTTGATGGCAATGTTCTAAAATGAATCTTCTCTCCGCAGGCACAGATCATCAGGACTTTTGCAATTTTTTTAATTAAACACTGGATTACACCATGCTTTACCACAACAAGAATTTACAGCCTGATCCCAAAACTACTTAAAAGAAGGGAACCTCATTCATAGATGAGGCTACCTTTAGGACAAAGCCACAAGTGCATGGAAGTAAAAATCAAACCTTGATTTTCTTTGTTGAATACCCTGCTATTCTGCATTAATACGGTGACAGAATTCAGGAGACACGTGTCTAATGCCCTGGAGCAGTTAAAGTAGGATGAAGTTTAATAGCTAAAGTCTCACATTCCACTTTAAAAAAAATTAAGGTTAATTGTTTTTAAACATTCCTGAGTAGTCTAATGAAGTCAGTGTTAATGGTATAATGAACACTGAAAATTAGAATCAGCTACTTGTTGAATTATCAACTGTTTAATGAATAAGCATCTATTATAACTAGCCAAATGCTGTATTGTCAATAAATCTCACCAATTAGGCTCCAAGAATCAATCTGTACTTAACTTGAGATACTGGTTGTTTAGTACCAATTCTTTCTGAGGTACACGGAGAAAATAATTGAAAAGCATTCCCTTGGCTTTGTTGCTGGCATTATTTTAGGGTCAAAGAAATGAATACAGCCCACCTTCATTGAAGAATGTTTCATGTCAAGACAAACAAGTAAACAAAATCATCCTTTAAAAAGCATATGCTTAATGGAGACACAGGAGGGATATTTGATCTTAAAAAATTATGTTAGTTAGCACTTAGGCACCAGCAAAGCAAGCACTAGAAAGCTTAAACACTCAGTGCATGGCATGGAATTTAAAACCCAGAGCCAGGTGCCTGACACAACTCATGAGGAGGGTTAGGATGAAGGTTTGGTGATCCAAAAATCTGTACACGGAGCTGGCCCCCAGGAAAAACTAAATGTCATCTCCCAGAGCTTTCAGCTTTTTGTCAGAGCTGCAGGTGTAGCACCAGCCTCCAAACACCCAGGGAGCACCCACCTGCAGCAGGTTTGGCCAGCAGGGAGGAGGGCGTTGCCGTCTCTCAGCACAGCTCTGGCAGCCACAGCGCAGGCACAGGGAATAGGAGTCCTGGCTTCAAGTGCCCTCTGCCTGAGTGGTGCAAACTCACGTATTTCCTGCTCCAGGAGGATGCTCAGCGGCCAAGGGACCACTCCCTGTCTAGGCTCAAGCATCAGTAAGCTGAGGATAGGCCTCAACTGTGGCCCATTTGGTGGCCACCAAAGAGGGCAAGAGGGAACTTAACCCTACCATCCCCTCTAGAGCCGATTTCTCTTGGACAAATTAAAAAAAAAAAATTATGCTTTTTAAAGTCCAAAGTTCTGTGATGCTAATGTTATTTGGTCTACAGCAGGTCCTAGAAGTCCTAGCAAGGACTCCAATGTTGGAGCCACTTAACAAATGACAGAGCAGAAACAAGCACTGGGAAGGAAACAAAGCCGAGATGGTGACATTTTTATCTTGCACCACGCGAAGGCAATGTACATGGCTGGAAATAGAAGAATGCCAATATTAACCACACAGAGAAGCATCAGCTAGATGTAAGTCTGGCCCATCGCTCCTATACACACCCGGTATCCAGGAGAGGTTTCTAAACTCTGATTAAAATACATATGTTTAAAGTGACTCTTGGAAAGTTTGTTGATAGGAACCGAAGCTGTCTGCTGCAGTTGTACAATCAGACACTTTATGTATTTTTATATATGTGTGTTACGAATTATAATACAAATATTTACTTAAATATATATAA
>NW_010405184.1:35255-43394 GCF_000710305.1 Buceros rhinoceros silvestris | reverse complement strand
CACCGCCCCCCCCAAAATAAAAAAACAAACCAAACCAACCGCTGCTGATAGTTTAGGCAGGGAGGTTTTACACTCTGAAGACTGTGCTATTGCATTTAAAACATGTGTGTAATAGTAATGCTAACTGGTGAAGAAGTGGACTAATAAATATATACCTATTAATAAGATGGTAAGTACATTGATGGAATTTCCTGAATAAAATCAGTATTTACAATCCTGTCTTCTGTTGCAATCTTTTAACACTACATTCTCATCTGATGCTTTATTTAAGACCTGCTGTCACTGAGATAAGAAACCAAAATATGGGATGGAATTTAGCATCAGCATGTAAGAGTTTAGGGACCTTAAGCGGCAATATTAACATTTCTGAAAAGTCGGTTTTTAATGCCTACCTAACTGAGGCCTGCATCATTAGCAAGGTTTGGAAGCAGTATTAGGTCTTTCATCTAATTATAAGAACCAATAGAATTAACAGATCTATTCTGTTTCAATTAGCAAAATAGGAAAGGAAATTATCCTCTGCAACAATTGAAAAAGAAATAGCTCTTCAAAAATTGATGCAATTTTAGTGTTCTGAATGTTAATGTTAATGCAGGTATGGATTTAAAATAAAATCAAGCATGTCAAACCATTCTTTTAATAAAGACAATTTATAAGCATGTATGAGAACAGAACATGACCCACAATTTTAAATGTGATAGCTTCCTCTAACTTTAAAAAAAATAATTAAAAAGCCATTGCTGTAATTAATGTTTATGCACCTCTGGGCATATTAAGTGTTGTAGTTCGGTGTTTAAAGAACATCCATAATGTAAAATTTTACATATTGATTGCTTAAATTTTGGCACAGATATCTTCAGAACTGTTGGCTCTACATAATCAGCCTTAAAAGGAAAGAGTACATTTGCACTGCTTCAGCAGTATTTGCCATGTAATTCCTCACCGATATTAAAAAGGTCTTATGGTTTTTGCCATAATTCATTGAACATTTGCCTGCCAGCTGTAGTAATTTATTTCAAAATCCAGATTTGTGTACCTCCTGAGATCTAGAAGGAACAAAAATTATCAATCTAAACAACCTTCTGACAATGGGATCCAAACCCTATGGCCATTTTTTGCAGTTGTTCATATTCCTAGCAAAACCGCTGTATCCCATGAAACTACTTAAAATCTCAGCCCATCTCACTTCTCCCACATGCCTGAGAAAAAGATAAATGAAATAGCTTCAGTGACTTTGCAATGAATTTTGAAAGTAGTTGTCAGCATTCTCTGTATGAATATTTCTGTTTATATTCCAAATCACTGGACATCATTTCCTTGTTGCTTGCAAAGCAACAGTGAAAAAATACTCCACAGTGGTACACCGCTGTTTTAGATTCTTTTATAAAATACAAAGCTTTAAGATACAAGCTAAATGACATAATTCTCTTGGAACTTCTTCATATTCAGATTACTTTAGTGGGAGTTATGATGCAATTAAATTGTCCTGTGTTAACACAGCACACAGAGTTTTAAAGTATCTATGTCCATTCCACAGAACTCAATAAGTGCACTTATTTCAATATAAATAATGATTTAGGGATGTTTTAAATGTCTTCACATATTGATTCATTAAACTTATGAAATATTCTTGAGGAAAGTGCCACCAAAAGAGCCCCCCAAAACAAAAAAATATGTGAAAGAGGAGGCAAGAGGAGAGAGACTGTGCTTTGATTTGCTATACCAAGGATATCGCTGTAAAATACCCCCCCTTTTTTTTTCCTCCCTTCCAAGAAAATAAATTTTTTTTGTCCTTTTTCCAAATTAATAAAAGTTTCCCTTAGGACTCTTAACCCTGGAAACTCCTTTTATTCAAAATAAATGATTAAGAGGGCTGTCCATCAACTGTATTATAGTTTATAACTAAAAGTCTATGTTCTCTAAGTCTGAATAGAAAATCTCTTCTAACTCAAAGTATTCTTGTTCTTGGAACTCTAAATTGGATCACGTCATCAGTAGTAAAAGCAAAATAATCGGACACATAATCAATTGTATTTTCTATCATGGTTAAATAATAATGAACTATGCTCATTTAAAAATTCATAAACAAACCTAAGATTCTTTCTGTGCATTATTACTATCATAAACTGCTGTCAGAGAAGGTTGTCTCATCATTTTGAAAAGCAAGTTTGGCATAAAGAGATGCTAAAGTTTACAATTTCTATTCTGAGAGAAATGTTTATATTTGAAGATCTGATTTCATTTTATGAAACAAATTTATGCAACTATTCTGAAAACATCATGATGCGCTCTGTTTCTGAAAAAGAATATGTATGCAAGGATGCATATTCCTGGATCCTTTGGTCTGCCTAATTCTTGCCATATTGGGATCCAGGTGCAGCAAGTTCTGGTCTGGAGGCATTCAAGCAGGAAGGGAGAAGAGCTGCTATAAGTTGATGTGCTTCTTCCCTACCTCATTTATGTACACAATTGCATAGGGGTCTTCTGAGAGACTGGTCCCACTGTGGGCATTAAGCTCTACCGTAACAAGAAATCTGTGCTTGAGGCAAGTTTTGAAGCTCAGCACTTCTGTAAGATGATGTACAACTGTTGCCTGATGTGCCACAGGCTTGCGTGTCCATAGCCTGACTCCTGCAGTGGTATAGAAGATTATCATGATTAAGAAATTTCTTCTTCGTTGGGGCCACCCTGATAATCGTACAGTTAAATTCAGCTCATAAGTAAGCTGTCACAACTCCTGCTCGTTTGGAGTGATCAGCATTTTGGTCATAGCTGAATTTGGTGTATTGCTCTTAATGAAGTTGTGAGGCTTAGCAGGGAAAGCATTACACTTAAATACAGGAACTGTGGAGAGCCATTTTTGGGTACTTGCTACTAATTTATGTTTGTGAAGTGCACAGAGTCCTCCAAAGTATTAATATGCATCACACAGTGTTGTTTTGGTAGGATTCAAGCCTCTCTTTGCCATCAATTATACTGCTGAAAAGAGCTCAGAGCCTCTTGATTTCTCATTAGCTAGTATTTGATTGCCAAACCATTTTATTCTTATTATTGTAATGTTTTGAGCAGGCTAAAGTGACTTTATAAAAGAAAGAACCATTATCTCTGATGCTAGTGTATGACTATAGATTATCAACTAGATTAAACCCTCTACACCCTGTTATCATGCTTTTTAAAATATTTTCAGATTTTCTGAATAATAGTCCTTTTCCTAACAGTATTTCAAAAGCTCAAGGCAAATAAGTAAATGACTGCCTACAACAAGAACTAATGCTGGCAAACATTTGCTTTGTTGAGAAGAATAGTGGGAACAACCGGTGTGAGTCAATGTATTGTTGTTGAAGATGGAACAGGTTAAGAAATTACATTTATATGGAATTTAGCATTGGTTGTATTAACTCTTTTTAAATTCCAGTCTGAATTAAAACAGCTTGACTCTTCTAAACTTTTTGGGAGTTTCACTGTTGGCAGGTAAGGATTTCAGCCTTTGTTTCTGTGATGTATTAACAGATTAAGAAAGCAAGAGAAAGAAAAATAAGAAAGAAAGACAAATAAGGAAGAAAGAAAAATAAGAAAGAAAGGTGGCTGTAGTTACAGTGCCATTTTTAGACCTCACTTCTTAATATACGTAAGACATTTTTGTTAGTGGAAGTAGCACCTTACTACTTCAGGACTAACTGACAACATCCAAGATTATTTTTATGATGAAAACATGAAAAAATGAGCAGGCGTTCATGTTTTATCATTTATCTTAAGAAAGAAAAATAAGAAGTCAAACAGAAAATCCTAATACTACTTCGTATGATTCGTTTTTTAAAGACTACTTAACTGTTTCTAAGTGTAATTATAGCCCAGCAGACACTGCAAGGTTTGAATGCGCTGTAACAAAAGTATACCTGTCCAGTCTTTGAGCACACCAAGGCCCCTTTTCTACCTTGAGAGAACTCTTAAATCTACCAGCCACATGAGGGCAGCAACGACCCAAGCTCTAAGAAGGGGGTTGTGTGAGCTACTCACAAAACTAAACATGCTAGAGCGGCTTTTTCATTCCTCCACTTCCTTTTTTCTTTTCCCAGCTAAATTTTAAGAAGGCCATGACAGTGACAGTGGAAAGTCCTTCATTGCAGTTTTTCAGAAATAATTGGGCAAGCCTCTGATGGTACCTGATGGAACTCTCTTGCCATGAGAAAGGTTAAATGGTTTCCAATAGACATATCCCACATTAATTTGTAATCCCCAAACAGATTGGTAAGGCCTGGTTTCTCTGCACTATGGATGAAAGGAACTGAATCATGGCGTAAATGCCAAAACTATTCTTCTTTCTTCTTAAGGTGCAGAATATGAAAAGTTCTCCTGTGGTGCACTGCTTTAGTAGTATTTCCTGGTTTGAGTTAGACAATTTGCTGTTCATATTCATAACTGCTTTTCCTGTTACATGGATTACAAAGTACCATCATCTTTATTATTGTTTCAATTGTCTATAAATTCACAAAGAGAAACTTCATGTAATCTGAGTTGAGAACTCCCAGCTATCTGATGCCTTTTCCATACAAAATTATATTAAACAGCAAGAGTATACATTTCAGGTTTCTTCAGGTTTGCTTTCTAGTGTTACGCTTGTCAGAGCATAAATTTTAAAAGAAATAGAAATGCATAAAATCTAGATGAATAAGCATAACTGGCCTGCAGCCTTCTTGGCTTGTACTAAACAGAAAATTTCACAACTAAACACAGTGAAATGAGGTAAAATGTATGTCAACATTGAGTTAAATTCCTCTGAAATGTAAAGCTTTTGTGGTAGATTAAAATTTCAAAACCTGCAAACTGTATGGTTTGACATATCACTGGTGCTAAAGCAGCTATTGATAGAAAGTTGATGAAATTCCTATGCTTCAAGCTTCTTCACTCAGTAGCTGTCAATCTGTATAGGACCATTTTCTGAAACCTTATTGCTTGCAAATATGAACATATATATGTTTAGCAGGAGAATCTGAGCTTTTCCAGGAAAGAAACTTGGTCACGTATCAGATAGAGCAAGAAAGTGATCATGGTGGTCACCTTCTTAATCGTCCATTGTTATTCAGGTAGAGATAAGAAGTTTGGCATCGTTATTTTTGTTATTCTTGTTATGCTAACGAAATTTTTTTACCAAGTGACTGTAATGCTGATGCTCAAATAAGGCAAGTAGAGATGGATAGTAGACATCTCTCTTCAACAGTACCCCTACCCTACCCATTAAGTCCCAGCCCCTATTAAACATAATCAGAACTCACTTTTCAAAGCAGATGATAGCAATGCGGGGTATTGCTTAGGTGAGTGTTGCCTGTGAGACTATGTGTTCTCCTCAGATACTCTGCTGAGTGAGAGAATCATGTCCTTACAACAAAGAATTCCATTTGTGTTCACTAATATAAGGGCCAAATACCATTTCCCAAACTTCATTTGACAATTTTTTTGTGAGGGGAAGGACTGCATGCCTGTCATACCTCATCTGTGGAATAAACATACATGTAACTCATCTCAAAGTCAAAAAAATAGATCGATTATCAGCAGCTAGTGTTTTTGAGATATGTAGCCCATGTGTATTTGTGGTCTGCTCGTCTTTCTTCCCTCTAACAAAGTCATCTTCAGCTGTTTCTCAGAACAAACACACAGCTGCAAACATTTTTCCTCTAACCTAGAGCATATCAAGCAGGAGGAGAGAGGTGAGGACTAGAGCATACCTGATACAGATAGAGTAACAGAGGATCTCAATACCCCTAAGTAGTAGCATGAGGATACTACTGCATGAGGATACAGTATCGATTGTGCATCAAGATTTGTAATGATTGCAGGTTTATTGTGAGTGCAGTTGGTTTCAGAAATGTTAGTGGACAAACAAGAAATGTTTTGAGGTGTAGGGGCCATATCCTAGATATAACGATTTCATGACTCCCTTTAATTGATTTAAGAGTACCAGCATGTGAGTAATCCTATTTATGCCTCAGAACAGGCCAATATAATAGTAACTTAGAATATAGGTGTATATAGGAATGACGACACATCACTGCCAATGGATGAGAAGAAACTTTGGTACTGACATTATCCATTGCCCCATTTGCTGTAAAAATGGACATTTTTCTAGAGAGGACGCTTTAAATAGGTTAATGAAATGGATTGAACCTTAGATCTGCAAGATGAAACTAACTCTAGCTATGCATTAGCCCTGGATTTGTGTTGATTGTCCAACCCCTCTGCATGCCATTGCCATCATTTCTCAGCTGTATAACATTTTGTGGTCAGTCATGCTGACTCAGTCAGGCATTGTGGGCAATAAGAGATGTGCCGTGTGCACGAAAAATACATAGTGATAGATGTCTTTGTGATGTTAACGGAGGCTTTAAACCATCAAAGGCTCAGAAGCCTTTCCAAATTCATTTTTAATGCCTTTCACCTCATTTTCACAAGGACTGTAGTTATGCTCTGAACTCACTGATTTTGCACCATTTTAACAAACCAAGCAATCTGAATCTGAGTCTTTATACTGGAATGATTTATTCAAATAAATTTAATGATTAATGATTAAATAATTTCCTTAGGTTCCTCAGATGCTTAGAAATCAATGTATTGAAATATGTTGAACATAAAAAAATACTTCATCCAATTTTTAATATTTATTAAAAATGCTCAGCATTTTGTTTTACCACAATACTTTAGAATTAAAATGTTACCAATTTTGTTAAATGAATTTTTAAAAGAACTTATTGATGACAGTGGGAAAGAAAAATCAACAAACTGTTTAAATACAATGTGATAAAGGAAATGTGACACCACTGCATCCAGATGAGCAAAGTTATTTCCCATGTAGTCCTAAATGTACCAGCCTGACTGCAAAGTGGGGGGAAAAAAAAATTGGTTTTGATGTCAGAAAACTGGGGTTTGTCTAGATAGACAATAGTCTTTAAAATTTTTGTTAACTTTTCCTGATTTTAATGAGATTTAATTTGAAAGATGACGACTGGTACTATAAAAAAAGTTATAAATTTTTCCTAGCACGCTGTACCTCACTTATTTCAGTGGCTTCTCTTTACTACTTTTTGTCCTATGAATCATACTAAAACTTTCCGAAGTGCTTTAAAGCTGTGCTTGAGTAAGTTCATATATTTGTTTTAAACACATTTCCTGTTGAAAGTATATTTCCTGTTCTAGTGCCTAGAGATGCCAAAGTATACTCCTGCACTTTTGTATAATTTTAAAATGAAATCTCATATATAATAGATGAACCTAATAAAATACACAAGTTTTCAATGAAAACTTATTTTGTTCCCCAGAACAGACTATGCAACTCTACATAACTTTACTTGCATACACAAGGCTTGTGTCAGTGTAAATGGGGATTGTCTTGAGTAAAGTTCATGGTGATACGTTACGGTAAAACATGTATGACATCTGAAGTCAAGCATTCAAAAAACATCCTATGATAAAATGGTCTAAGTAAAAAAAAAAAAAAAGATTAAGTTTTATAATTCAATAAGATTTTTATCTATTTAAGATGTTAACTAGCATATCCAGATGCCCTGTCACATACAGGGAAGACAGTGTTCTGATACCTCATTAAAAATTACCTACTGTTTTCCTAGGGACTCTTCATAAAGTTTGGGTTTTTTTCCCCTCCTAAATCTTACTTCTCAAGCTGTTGGTGTTTGATCATGGCAGGATGAAGGGAGGAAACAGTTTCCTCTGCATATTTTTAAAAAATTATTACCTGCAGTAGGCTCTTTTACAAGTGTTTCTCACGCTATAAATAGAAAACAGAAGGAAATTCTTCAATTATGTTAAATATTGCTGATTCGGCATGTGCACGCACAGACAAAATAAACAGCTATTGCACACTTTTAGAACAAAGGAGAAGGAAGACACTTATTTGCTGTAACCTTTGGAGGGTGTAAAAAGTGGGTCTCTTAAATATTGTGTGTGTGCTTTAACTGCTGAGCTAAAGCATAGGAGAGAGTGAGTTCTTTGTCATTTTGCAAAGTTAGTTATTTGTTTTGTTTTGATTGATTTCTGCAAGTGACTTTTGTAGCCTGCGTGACATGCTAGGCCTGTTACACGTGGGATTGCCACTGACAATTTAGAAGACGGAGGATTTCCTTCTGCATT
>NW_010405184.1:21266-35113 GCF_000710305.1 Buceros rhinoceros silvestris | reverse complement strand
ATGTACGTGTGTTACTGAGAGCTGTCGAGGTTGAGGCAGTTTGGCAAAAGTAAACAGGAATAGGCGTGGAGTGAGAGAGGTTTACACTAAATTCTGATTTGTTAAGCTGGCTTTCTACCTCAACCAAAAATTCTCCATGGAAAAATTATCTTGGTTAATGTAGAAAAACTACGGACAACTTCTCCTCCAGGAATCTGGCACACTGTCTTGGGAGGAAAAGCACGCTTCAGAGCACTTTTTCAATTGCCTGTAAAAGAGGCCGCCTGTGCTATATAGGTGTCTGTGAGAAGGTTTCAAATTGATTTCCGTCATGCCTTTGGAGAATGTACTGGGTCTGGCTGGAATGGAGATTGCTTTCTTCATAGCAACCCTTTGCATCTGTGACTTGAATGGCTTTGATAACCCACCAGTGTTTTGGCTATTGCTGAGCAGTCAGGGCTTTAATTTTCCCCCTCTGCTACTCCAGCGGAGTAGTCTGGGGGTGCACAAGACGGTGCGAGGGGACACAGCTGGAACAACTGGCTGCAACTGAGCAAAGAGATATCCCACACCATATCATGTCATGCTCAGCAATAAAACTGAGAGGAGGGTTTTTGTTGGGAGGTAGTCATTGCCTGGAGACTGGCTGAGCATTGGTCTACTTTTAGAAGGTGGTGAGCCCATCATTTGGGGTTTTTTCCCCACCTTCCTCTTTCATTCACTTATTAAACTGTTTTATCTTGACCCATGAGTTATCTGACTTTCACTTTTTCTGTTCTACCCCCCGTCCCTTGGGGGTGAGGAGAGACAGAGTGGCTGTGTGGTGCTTAGCTGCTGGCTGGGGCCATCCCACCACAGAGGCTTTTCTGTCACGTGCAGAAAAGAAGGCAGATTTCTGCATTCCTGAATACAGAGGAAATAATAAGCATAATAGAGCTCAGTCCAGCTCCGCGACTTCTAACAAATTGGAGAGATCAGTCACGGCTCACAAGATTTTATCTGTTTCATGTTATGCTGTTTCATTTAATTCTGCAATGCTTTAGTACAAACGCATAAATGGTCTTTAAATTACAGATCAGAAGTAGTGTGCTATTTTGAGGGAGGCCATTCTGGCTTACAGTCCTTCACAGACCATTTCAATGGGAAGAATGGTCCCATTTAGCTTTCCCCACGTACTTAACTTTCCTCTGATGCTTAGTGTTTGAAACAGGGGGTTTCACTCTGCTCATGACAACCGTTTTCTAGAGCTATTGCCTAGATGAGTTATCAAATAAATATGCTATTTGATAAAATCTGAGTGCTGGCAGGTCATTTCCTCTGCATAACCGTTAGGAGAGAATTCAATACCTCAGTCAGCTTGGGCTGCAGAGCACTATCTTCCAGATAGATAACAGTGCAGACAAATCCCCGAGCTGTCATTGAGTATCTCTGACCAGCAGATAGTTTCATTAAATCAGTTTTTTGGTTTACTTACCATGCTCTATGATGACTACATGTGATATTAGCTACTTTCAGTCACATCATTTGGACCAAGCTCAACAACTGAAATATGTGATATGAAATCATCTAATTTAAGTCACTACAATCGCAATTATAAAAATTAGTCCTAGAAAGTAAAATAAAGCACTTACTTACCAATTGTGGAACAACATTATTAAGAGCAATAATCATTCATTGGTGAGGTGAACTCAGGGAACCTGAAAAAAGATAAACTGAATTCCTGTCCTCACACTTCTCCTCTTAAGAACTGAAGAGTAATATATTGCTGTACTGCATTTGAAAAAATTATATGTATTTCATTTGTCACGGCCAAACCTGCCTTAGTTTCATGGAATGTATTTTTCATAATTTAAGACTAAGAACTAAAACTGAGCTAAGAAATGTTAGATTATTATTTATATATACAAAGGAATGCTAAATACAAATAGCAGAAAAAAGGGGATATAACTCCAGAGTCTTTCACTTCCTTCTCTTTATATCTTCTCCCCCTCATAGAAGGCATTTGAGTTACATACTGTAGAAGGAGAAAATATACTAAAAAACTTGATACTGTTATTAGTGTTTTCCTTATTAAGTTCATACTCTGATTTCTGCTGATGTCTGTTTATAGAACATTAAGTTGATGTTTGTTCATTCTGAACCATCTTACAAAAACTCAAAATACAATTCTGCGCCTGTACTGCTGTGTCATGGATTTTTTGGTCAGATGTTTCCACCATGAAAGTCCAGCTGTAACCTGGTACACAGCTGGAAAAGTAATGAACACAGGGGGATAAAGATCAAACTTCAAAGTAACCCAAAGAAGCCAAAGCAGCAGGGGTTGAAGGCAACAGGAGCATTCTGAATAATATTAAATGTATTGCCCTGACTTCACTGACTATAGAAGAATGTAACTATTTACTGAAGGCATGTGAGCTAATAATGTAAGACATTCCATTCAGGCATATTTATTTTCCATCTCTCCTAATACGATCCCATTTCCTCCCCATACACCTTGATCGTTTCAGAGAAAGAAGGGGATCAATTTATGCTTCTTGACTCATCCTTTCTGACAGAGGCATATAGTAGAAAAGCGTGCATTTGACTAGTAAATGCATAATCAACATGTGAGAACAGTAAATCACATCTAACATTACAACAGCAGCAGAAGAGCAGTAGGTTGCACCCTGGAATAGTAGACTAACACTCACCACTCACCCAGCCAGACAGTCATTATGTTCCCCCTTCCCCTTCATCATGCGTTCTCAGGACACAGGGAAGTAACTCGGACAGCTAATAAAGTGAAATGCATGCAGAAGATGACATGTTTGTAGAGGTTATCATCTTTACAGAGTACTGAAATTCGGTTTCTTTAAAATATAGACTAAGACAAACTGTGTCATCATCACGGACAGCAACCAGTGCTAGTGTCCCTGTTAGAGACAAAAGCACTTGAGTACTATATAAAGGTGTGAAGAATTGATGGAAATATGGCAATTACAACAGTTAAAATTTGAGGGACATCAATACCAATAAATATACATACCTATATACATGTGATATGTAACAGAAAAACCTGGCTTCATCTATGCAGTTTGGAAAACTGAGTGAATGGTGATTGGAGAATCAATTAAATTTACAATAAAAATAGTAAGAAAATAAGATTGGTCAAACTGGGGTAGTAACCTTTTCTGTCACTGGCAAGCTGATATCCCGGCAAAACATCTAGTAAGAGACCAGGTTCTCTCCCCCAATGATAGGAACTCCCCCAGATCCTAATCAAGCACTACTGAGGGACTCCCTGAGCCAGATGTGATTCCCCTGCATTAAGCAACAAACAAATTAATGAATTTAGTGAATTTGTCCAGCTTTTTTTTTTTCCCTTCAGTTTGAGCCTCCATGACTATCTTGGCTACTCATCATGTGAAGAACTGCCTCCATTTCTTTATTTTCATCCTGATTCCTGCTAGTTTTCTGTAATATCCCTTACTTCTTGTAAGGGATATGACAGTAAATAGTTTATCCCTCTCCAGACTATCCACAGATAGATTGCTATCCTATTTCTCCACTCCTACCTGATCTGTCTCTGTAAAACAAGTCTTAGTTACTGTGTGTATGTAGTTAGGTCCCCAATGCAATTTAGTTTACTAGAGGTTAGGAGCCTAAGTATACAGGGTGGTTTTATCGTAAGTCACAGAATAGCTGAGGCTGGAAAGCACCTTTGAAGATACCTAGTCCAACTTTCCTGCATACAGCAGAATTGGTTAGAAGAGGTTGCTCCAGAACAAATCCAGTTGTGGGTGGAATATCTCCAAGGATGGGTTCACCACAACTTCTCCAGGCGACATGATCCCCTAGTTGACAGTAAAGATGCTTTCTTCTTACGTTTTAATGGTATTTCTTCATTTCAATTTGTGCCCATTGCTTCTTGTCCTGTCACTGGGCAGCACTAAGAAAAGTCTGGCTCCACCTTCTTTACTGCCACCCATCAGGTATTTATACACATTGATAAGATCTCCCCTGAACCCTGAGAAGTATTTTGACCACTTCATTGGGACCGCAGCAATGAAAAATAGAAAAAAAAAATATCTGGGGATTTTAGATGCACACTAAAGTTGAATAAAAGAAGTTTATCAATTAAATAAATAGAACATTTAAAAGCAATCAAAGAGGAAATTATCTAAGTTTTGCTCAAAATAGCAACCGTTGCTCATGTTCTGACAACTTAGCTGGTTCTTGATTTAAATAAGAAAAGAAATCAGGTTATTATAGATTTGCAATTAAAAGAAGATTGTGAAGAAGTGGAACATAAACTTGATTTTCATTCACACTTTTAAATGTCACCTCAGTAGGGTTATTGTTACGGGTTATTTCATCATGTGTTTTCATGAAGGTTGTAGTGCTCAAAAATATTTCTATTCACACAGGATTTGAATGTCAATGTTAATAACAGTAATAAAATAACTGCAATAATTTGCAACCCCAAATCTCAGCAAGTGAAATCCTGTTACTATTGTCCTATGAAATGCCTGCAACCCTGTGGATTATTATATTTTCTTTCTGTATTCACTTAATAGATACTATTTCATAGCAACAGTTCCAAGAACTCTTTAATAACAGTAATAGAGGTAAACCTAAAATTAATATAGTAGCTACAGAACCACATTTTTTACTAGTGTGAAGGATCAATTGTGTTTATCTGGATATGGAGAGCTTATTCTTAAGTCAAAAATATTTTCAAGGTAGTCCCTAGAATATTATTGTCATTAATCTGTTGAGGCATTTACTGCTCTTTACTCCAAAATCATCTCTGCTTCCATAACCTAGAGTAAATCCTTGGTAACTGTGATTTTATTTTGAACAGTGAAATTTAGAGCAAATTTATAAAATAAGTAAAAATCATGAAAGCATAAAATATGCTGCAAGAGACACTACCTGTTGTCATTGCTTTCCGAATCCTTGCTATTTGACTCACTGACAATATTGCAAATCTGCATTTCAAGAATATCAATATTTTCAGATTGTGTAGTAGCATTCCGAAATCCGAATCTTAGCAATCTTTTATGTTCTGACACCACAGAGAAATTGCCTGAACTTTCCTAAGTAGTGGCATTTTCAGCTTTCCTGGAAGGGCGTGGAAGTCTTTCCTTATTCCCTGAAATTCCTTTTAAATGTTCTGTTGTTATAAATTTCTTTTCAGTTCTGTACGTCCACAAAGCAAACCTATCAGCTACATTACCTTAGATACTTACCTTCCAGGCTGAATGTTTTACACCTAGACTTCTATTTCAGCACCACTAGTTGTTCATGTCATAACCATTTAACGTAAAATGCGGATTTGTTTGTGCCAGTGAAGTGCCTCAATGCCTTCATGTGAAGAAGGCATTTTACAGAATTTCTTGTGATTTGCAGGGTGGGCACTGCTGAGACATTTAAGATACTGCTAGATGTTGGTGCAGCAGTATCTTATGTTTTGAAATTTAAATAAAAGCGTTTCTTTCAATTCTATCCCATCTGTGCTTTTTAAGCACTACCTTAGCTTCCTATCACTCTGATAGAATTTGAGCTTTATGGTTCTTTCCACAATTGAGGGACAGACTTTAACATCTTGATTATGCAAGGGTTTGTAGAGGCTTTTTGAAGATGTAGAGCTTAAAAACTGAAGAAGTTATCTGATACAAATCACAAAGGCACTGGTGCTCCTTATTCCCATGACTTCATGTCATCTCAAATGCCTTGACATAATTTAAATCTTGTAATTTCATATTTGTCTAATTATCTTTAAAAAAATAAGTTGTTAAAAACCTGACAAGCATCTTTTGCAAAGGTAGCAAGAGAAAATGTAATTAAATGCAAATTTCCTGGATCCCAGGTTATGCATAAATGAAAAGCAATTATTTTCATTAGTTCTACAGAGCTATTTACAAAAAATACTCCCATTGAGTTAAAATTGTTTGATCACTCTTTAAAAAAAGTCTTAAAAGATTTTAATTATGATTGTATAGGACAATTGCATTAGTAATTATAAATTAGTATTTTTAAAATCTTCCTGGAGTTTTATTAAATATGTGATAGAAACATCTCAGTTACAAAGCTCTTAAATGTCAAAAATATGCATTTGATATTCAATTTGGTGTTAACTCACTCAAATATAGATTGTGGTAATAGCATGTTTAAGACTACTTTTTTTGTCTACTGAATGTGAAAGTCAAGCTTTCATACAGACTGTCCTGCTAGAGCAAATGCCAGCCTATCAAAGAGATCTAACGCTCACCCAGTATCTGCTACAAATTCAACTTTCTCAGGAGCAAGCATGCCATGTGATGTCCAAAAGTCAAATACTGCTCTCACTTACATTGACTTTACAAATGAAATATGTGTAAAGGCCTAATACTAAGACCAGAGTTCGGCTACAGTACTGCACACCTGTAAAGGAGCAGTGTCAGAAGCTTATTTTAGCTGTGGCAGCATGGTGGGAAGCATTTCTATACATATACTATGAAGATGCATTACTGATTACCTCCATAAGCATGGGGTTTGTATGAATCAAATGTGTGGTAAAAGCATACATATATACACACAGGTTTTTTTTTTCCCCCGAGCTCTATTTTAGATATTAAGTTGTCTTTGCTATGCTGCCAAGATGTGTGAAAATTAAAAACACCAGCTGCCACGCAGAAATTGCTATGCTGGCAAACGGGCCCTGCCACTCCATCTGCTTTCCTGCCCTGTGAGAAGAGAGCTTTTGTTGGCTTAGTTTATCTATCAGAGAACGTAGGATACCTTTGCTGATAATGAAAGACCACAAACCTTTCTTGTTACCGTATGCTGTGCCTCTTCCTCCGCACTCTGCTGGTAGAAGCTATGCCAGCTGGGCTTTTAACGTAGCCCTGTACGATTGTACCAAACAATCCAACAATTATTTAAATGATACACCTTTTAACATCTCATTGGAAGATTAATTTATAGAACTTTGAAATACTTTTACATCTTCTCAAGGGAGTAAAGGGAAGGGGTTTTTTTTAATATCAGACTTGTGAGATAACTATATCTAATAATTATTAATTCTTCAGCCTCACAAACAATAAGCTGTAGATCTGAGGTTAATAAGACTTCTGATCCATGAGAAACTCGAGCTGACCTTGCCAGTGCCATTAATCATGAGCAGAGCTCGAGCTCGAGTATAGCACTGTAGAGATTTTAGAGGGAGAATATAAGGATATATGTGCTTCAGGGCCCATAAAATATTGTCTTACAAAACGTCTCTGCCTTAGAATATCAGAATAAGTCACATGAAATAGTTTTACAACAGATCTTCCATGGCCTAATACCATGTGCCTCTCTGTTCTTCTGCTGCCTGCACAGCTACAGTTATGCATGGGTATGTACGTAAAGCACGGACAGACGTACTGTTTTATATTTTTATTCTGTCTCTGTTAATATTTTGGCAAGGACAAAATTAACAAGGTTTCCATCCTCAAAAGGCTTTCTAAAACGGTTTATGTGGGTCTGACAGTCAAACATAATGATATGCTGAACTATAGGAGATGGACAGTTGAAAAATAACTCTCTCTGTAATACATATGCCTATAGTACCTACAGAGAAACAACCTTACTGGAAAGAAAAGTAATGTGGAGTTCTTTACAGGTAATTCTTCATTTTACTTACATGGGAAAAAATGTCTTTGTGCTAGAAATAACAATAATACTTTTTAAAAAACCTCTCCATTTTATGTTCTAATAATAGTCTCATTTTAAAAGAAGAAGGGGAGCCAAGGGAAAATTCCTTCACATAAAGGAATAGCTGCTTTCATCTCTTTATTATTTTGGAAAAATGTAATATTTGCATGAACATTTTAAATATTCATTGATGTACGCTAAAAACTTTCTTTTTTAATTTGGGGTTTACATCTTCAGAGTGAGCAATAGCATTTCAAATTTAAATTTCAGTGAAATTTTGGAAAAAGAAATATGCCATCTTGACATACTGTTTTCTTCTTTTAAGAAAACAAACATAATCCCCAAACACAACGTACACAATCCCCCTCCCCGACCCCTTAGTTTTAGATATACTGCAGGAAGTGATTCCATTTTTGTTCTAAAAGAAGTCAGCATGTTGCTATTGCTTCTTGTCTTAAAGTTCTCGTCCAATTTACCATTCGGTTTTGTAACACCATCACAGCAGACTCTTAACCACTTAAATGATAAAAGTTTCAATAGGCACTTTAGTGGAATTACGAAAACGCTACCACTCTTCCACTGTGATGCCAGAAAGCTATCTTCTTTCTAAGTCATGTCAGTAAACTGCACCTTGTAGGCCTGAGCTCGTCTCAGTGTAACTCCAGAGTAACAAAATAACAACAAAAACTTGTGTATATTACAGGATTTATCTTTCCTTCGCAGATCAAACCAAAACTGACAGTGTGGTAAATGCAGTAACTTGCTGGAAACAGTTGCTGTCTTTTATAATCAAAGGAATCCTGTCCTATATAAAGCTTAGGTTTATCTTTTAAGTTTGTTATTGGTTTACTTTTCTTTTTATTTCACTGTTGCAGTTGTATTTAAGTGACTTTGTCAGGGTTATAACTTTCTTCTTCTCCAAACATGTCTGCCAAGATCTTAAAGCGAGGTCCCCAGTCACTCAGATAGTCATAATCCTGGTCTGTCTCTGTAGTAAGGGAGTCTATAGAGCTGAGAGACTCTGCAACAGATCCATTTCCTTCATAAGCATAGGTTGCCAAAGAGTCATAAGGAGGTGCAGCTGGATCTACATCATTTTCCTGCAGCCTTTGATTAATGAAATCTCTTATGTCTGTGTTATCTTCCACTGGTGGTCTCTGACGTGTAAAACGCAGTGTGTCTGGTTTTATGTCTCTGCGTATTTTGTTGTCTTCAATCACTTTGGGATTCCTCAGAGCACCTATGTCAAAAGCCTGGGTGTCCTCTTCTCCACCTCCTTCATCATCATAATGGATAACGTTATCTCTGATGTCTTCTTTAGAGGTCATCAGGGTATCCTTTTTCTTCTGCCTCCGCAGTGCTACATACAGTACCACAATGACTGTAACAAGAGAAAACTGAAGTTAAGACATGCACAGAAATAATTTCGTACTCTGATGACATAGCATTGTATCTTCCTTTTACTGGACACAAAGGTGGCAACTTGAAAGGCTTTGCTACAGCTATGTATTTTGGGCCTCCTGGCACTCTGCTCTGCAACAGAGGCGTTAGATACCCTGGGAGTCCTGCGTTAAGACGGGCCTCTAATTGACTTATCTATTCATGTGAAAATAAGTTAAAGCTTTTCTCATGATGGAATTTCCTTGAGGTTATGCTGGGTTTGTGTGGCAGGGTTTTGGTAGCAGTGGAGGGCCTACAGAGGTGGCTCCTGTGAGAAGATGCTAGAGGCTTCCTTACTCCACGTTGGACCTGCTTCTGGCCAATCAGTGATGGTAGCAGTAACTCTGTGATAATATATTTAAGAAGGGAAGAGAAGAGAAAATACTGAAAACCTGCAGCAGAAAGAAGAGTGGGAAATGAGAGAAACAATTATGTGGACACCAAGGTCAGTGAAGAATGAGTGGAGAAGGTGTGCTGCAGCAATGAATCCCCTCCAGCCCATGATGAGACAGCAGGTTGTCCTGCTGCAGCCCATGGTTAATGTTGGAGCAGGTATCCACCTGCAACCCACGGATGACCTCATGCTGGAGCAGGTGGCTGCACCCAAGTAAGTCCATGACTCAGAGAAGCCCATGACTCTGAGGGAAACCCATTTTGGAGCAGTTTGCTCCTGAAGGACTGAACTTCACGGAAGGGACCCATGCTGGAGCAGTTAATGAAAAAAATCCATCCTGTGGGAAGGCCCTCACACTGGAGCAGGGGAAGAGTGTGAGGAGTCCCCTCCCGAGGAGGAAGGAAAGACAAAAACAACATGTGATGAACAGACCGTAACCCCTATTCCCCATCCTCCTCTGCTGCTGGTGGAAAGAGTTAAAGAACAGGAACAGAGGAAGGAACAGAGCTCCACCTGGGAAGAAGGGAGGGTGGAAGGTGTTTTTAAGATTTGGTTTTATTTTTCATTATCCTACTCTGAGTTGATTGGTAACAAATTAAATGGATACATTTTTTCCCCTCAAGTCAAGTCTGGTTTTTGCCCATGACAATTGGTAAGTGATCCATCCCTGTCCTTGTCTCAACCCTCCAGCCTTCTGTTTCATTTTTTTCTTTCCCATCCCAGTAAGGGAAGGAGGATTGAGAAGCAGTGATATGGTGTTTAGCTGCCAATTGGTCACTAAATTACAACAGGTGCTGAGGCTCACGCCTGGCTGCTTTTACCCAGGAAATCCCTAAAAGAAAAAAGTAGTCCCAAGGAACTGTAGTAAAGGAGACAGTATTCTTCTTGCTTCCAAAAAACTGACATAAGGTTGTTCTTTTGAGGGGTTGTTTTATTTTGTTTTATATTTCTTTAATTCTTCAGAATGGGTGTATTTGTTATTAATTCTTATTCCAGGAGAAGTATGACCATTTGCCATTCTTCTTCTGATTTGAAACAACATTTTTCTCACAACATGAAATCTTAATATAGAACAGAAATTCTTAATTTTACCCACTGCTACCCAGAAAAAATTTATGTAGCCCTGAGCCTGTAGTAATTCACTTAAGTGGTAAATTACTGTATTATCCAAATGTGAAGAGGTATTCTGTGTCTGCAGCTATTTTTGCCTGTGCATTAGACCTGTATAAGGAGAAACATGAGATCTAGGAAGCCCACTAGTATTGAGAAGAGGCACAGACTAGCATCTGTAAGAATCAGTCTGCTCTCTGCAGCCCTTTGTGGTTGAATAACGAATGAAGTTGGTTTTATTTTGTTATCAGTTCATTGAGGCTTTATTATTAGTAGCATGCACATGAGTATTGACTCCTTTTGGCATGCTGTAAATAAGGCAATATTTAATTATAGTGTAGATCAAATGATAATGCCACTTTACAGAATCCGTGCTTGCCTGAAATTAAAATGTTCCTGTAAGATTTTACATGGATCTAGCCAGTCACAGTCCACATTACAATCATTTTCTCCTCTCTCATTTCTTCATTCTCCTTTTGCTCATTTGCATGAAGAATTAAGGGCACTTACGAAGTCCTTACTGCTGCTACTGTCAATAGGACTTATCTACCTTAGTAATAATCCAAAAATATTTATTCTTCGGGTACAGTATTAATAGTTTCAGAGAAAGAGTTACGGTTTGGATTCCACTGAAAGCTGTTTCTCTTCATGCAATAAGAAATACGTAGGTGTTAGCAGATTCATGGTCATGGTCAGTGCTTTGGGATGCTTTTCTAGAAATGTAGAAGCATAAAAGTTCTCAAACTGCCACACATTTTCAATGGCTTCTGTTAAACAATAGATGAAGCCAATAGCAACACAAATCAATTCATGGGTGAATAATCAGAATATTGCATTTCTCATGGTTTCATGAAAACTAACCTAGAAGTATAACAATGCACAACAAGATTGCAATCAGCGCTCCTGTGCTGAGGCCTACTGGTAAGAAGATTGCCTCCACATTGCAGGACAGGATGGTACCATCAGAATCACATCTGCAAACACGGATAGTCATTGTGTTTGTGCTGCTCTGGACAGGGTAACTGCTATCTTCTATTACTACTGGAAGAAAGTACAGCTCTTGCTGCCTTC
Organism: Buceros rhinoceros silvestris; assembly: GCF_000710305.1. Lineage (NCBI taxonomy): Eukaryota > Metazoa > Chordata > Aves > Bucerotiformes > Bucerotidae > Buceros > Buceros rhinoceros. The sequence goes on along the minus strand of NW_010405184.1, from coordinate 23,460 downwards.
TGCTGTAACCATTTCTCCTGGTTTCAATGCCAGCTGTGTTGTCTGTAAAACATGACACAGTCATTACAGGATTACTTCAATTCACCACAGTAGTTTGTATCACCTTTAGAAATAAGCAGCTATTCCATTTCTGAAATGCAGTGAACGATATGATTTATGTAATTGCCTCGGTTTACCATTACAGAAGGTATTGCATTCTGACTGGTGCAGCATTTTTTTTTTCAGAATATTAAATAATATTACATTTCTTGTAAACTTGATAGCTGGACAGTTGAAATTTACAGATGACATAAATAATAATTTAAAAAAAGCATTACAGGTACTAGATTAGGAACACTTTTCAGTTTTTATTTCCTCCTTATCTATTTATATTCCAAACTTATGATCCAAAGAACTTTGGTTACACACAGATTTAGAATCAAGTCTCTATTAATTAATTGATTTTCTTTTAAAACTGAAAGTAATGTAACTGGACAAAATGCAAAACTACTTCAACTTTCCTGCCTCATTAAATTAAATACAGAAATGAACTGAGTACTTTATAATGTATTTCTATTTTTCTATTTTCCATCAGTTAGTCATGAATGTGTTCAGAACTCCTAGAAATTATGTGTTGTCATTTCTTCCCAGTAGATATTCAGTTATTGCTTCTTTTTTTTTTTTTTGAATCAAATATTGTAGCAAGGAAATGATGTGCAGATTGAAACAATTATACTGAAAGCAAAACCAAAATGAAATTCGCAGGGAAGTAATCAGCTGACAGATCTGAATGAAGGTAGCCTGCAGCAGTCACCATTTTGCCATCTCCCCCATGTGCTCTGTTGTATCTTTACAAGAGGTCACTTGATGTCCATGTTACGACTTTCATCCTTTTTTGGAGTTTTGTCACTAGGTAGAAGGATTAAGGGCACTGATTTCCACACTCAAATACTTGCGTACAGTTCTGATTAAGGACAATCAGAAGGAACCCTAAATATCCAATGGCAGATATATTATATTCAGATATCATTGGGAAAGCACTGGCTGACAAATGCTTATTTCAAAGTACTGTTTTTATTAAACTCAAACATGGCACATGGATACGTCAAGCTCAGTGACATGTCAAGTTTCAGTTTTGAAAAAGAGAAATGCCTCAAAATTTTTTGAATCAAACCAACTTTCATCTTCAACTTGTTCTTTCTCTCTATGATTAATCATCTGCTCTGTATAAAAAGCTTTAGATCTAATTTGAAGTCATCCAATTTAATATTAGTTCTATTTTTACTTCTGTTTCTATTAATAGAACTATTTCTGTTCTTTTTCCTTCTAATTGCAATGTTGACGATCACTTTAATATGTGCTACAATGCCACCAAATTATTTTCCATTCTCGTTTGAGAAGAATCGAACAAACCAAACTCCTAACTCTGACTTTGTACAATTTTGTTGCACTTCTATGAACCCTTTCAGTTGTTCAAGGTCCTTTTGAAAATATGGACACAGGTACGTATTTGAAATCTACAGAGAGCAGCCTGGAGCTGCAGCCTGAAGCTGAGACAGCTTCTGGTTCTTCATCCTGTTGGCAATAATTTTCAGGATGTCTGTGACAGTATGTAGAGGAGGAGGAAAATTCTCTCTTACATGAGCAACCGAGTGTGCTCAGCAAGAAGCAGCCCTCTAAAGAGCTGCTCCTTAGAGCTGCCCCTCTAAACAGTAGGAGGCCAGCAAAGTGGGAAGAGAAAAGCAGGTGGTTCAGCCGGAAGAGCTCCACCTCTGGCAGGGTCTCTCGCTTCCATCCACAGCTGGTGTTTTGGTCTCAGCTCTGCAGTGCTAATTCAGTGCTGCTGAAGGCATAATATAGAAACATAACGTTTCTTTATATTTACAGAGACTCCAAGGGGCAACCCTGAGTGTCTGTCTTATGTCAGTCCTCATTAACTTATATTCTGAAGAGAATTGAACCTGGAAAAGTGCACTGTCTTGGGTGTAGTACAAATGTATTACACCTGCTGTAATGTCAAACTACCCATGATTTTTAGCTGTATAGAACAATAGTGGTTATTTGGCATCTTGGTGTGTTCAAATATGGTAACTTAACTTGTAAAAGCATTAATTGTAATACAGTGAATAATATTGTTTCCACAAAAAAAAAAAAAAATCAAAATTTGTTTTACAAAGTATCTCCTTGGTACTAACATAATTACTAACTCAAAAGA
>NW_010405184.1:6951-21070 GCF_000710305.1 Buceros rhinoceros silvestris | reverse complement strand
GAAAATAAGGTTGTGTTATTATACCTCTGAACTGTGCACAGAGCAGGCTTGCCATCTTTCTTTCAAACAAAAGGCAGAAGCTATCAAAATTATTGTACGAGTTTTCTTTTTTGACAGATTTTTCTAATAGCTGTGTAAATCATCAAAAATGAAGTCTTTTATGGTTAGAAAATATTCTGTAAACCCTTTTCTTCTTCTCCCCTATATTTCAATAAATAACAGCCTTCTTTTTTTAGGAAGTGTTAAGAAATGCTTTTAAGAGTGTATATATACACACAAATATTTATGCACAAAAATTGTGTGTCTTGGTGGTTTCTAATTCAACTTTTAATGGGAACATTGCATTTGTTTTTATATAGCAGAGAAAGTTTGTCAACAGACTATTGATATCCAAAGTCACCTAAGAGTCAACATTACTGATTTAAACAGGGAAATTTATTATCTAATTTCCTTACCATACTCATATGCTAAGTAGACTTCACAAAAGCTGTAAATGAGAAAGGTCATTGAGTTTAGTTATGGTATAGCCGTTTTGAGTTTGAAGAATCTTTTGAGGAATTAAATATGTTATAACTACCTGAAAAGAACTGGAAGACTTATATTTAAAACAGTAAGTTTGTAATTATTTGAAAAAATTAAACCTTGGTGAAATTAAAGGACATTTTAGGAAATGGACAGAAAGAAAGAAATTAAAGCGTTTACTTAAAAGAAAAAGAAAAGGTATTTATAAATGCACAGTGTTATAAAACTACATAATTATGAAGATACTACCCCTATGTGTTGAAAAATGAAAAGATTGAAGTAATTCATGTAAAATATGAGGAAGCTGTTAAGAGGTATATTTTCCTTCTTCTATTGAAATACAAAGAACATCTTTTTTTCTTTTAAATTATAAACATGGGCAAAGTTCATCATGCTGAGTTTTCCAAGGAAATACTACCAAGAGTTAAGTAGGGAACAGAAAATAACAGATACTTTGGTGCAGTATTAAGGGGAAGAAAACTTAAGCATTATCCAAAAGTTTAAGTTCAGTGGGACACAGTTGTAAAGCATTTATATCTTGCTTGGCATAATTATAGTTAGATATTGAAATGCCACAACATTTTTAAGCACTAGTAGCTGTTAAAACTAAACTGTTCAGACCAAGCACTTCTGGAGAAGAGCAATGGCTTAATATTCCAATGACAGAAGTAAGGTGACTTGAATCCTTTGTAAGGTTGTCGTTCATATTCATTGAGCTGCCTGTCTCAGGAAAGCTATTTGAACGGCCTTTGATAAAATGTTGATCTACATATTCTTGATTTCATAAGATACTATTAGTCATGTCTGCAAGGCTATGATTTATTATGGCTTCATTCTATACTATATTTACAAATAATTAAGTGAAATTCTGTGCTCCTCTTTAAAATGTCTTTAGCTATCTACGACATACTAAGATAAAAGTCACTAATAATTTTAGGAATAAACCAAATTTTTTCTTGTCATCTTCACAGAGGAACTATATAAATATAAAATAAGCACAGTTTATTTTCTGCTGTTTCAAATTTATTTCTTTCTGAATTTCTTAATTATAAAGGTCTTAATGACTAATAGTTGTGGCTATTCTGATGGCTTTAATTTTCTGTCACCTAACATTGACAAAAGTGCATGGCTTCAACAATAGAGTCAGAAATGGTTTTTAAAATGCCTAAATAAGTGACTTCTGATTTTTCTTTCATTCTGCATATTATCCATTTCTAGGCTTTTTTAAGGCTTGAGTTACTTAATTCTCAAGAAAGGAACCTTTACATCATACTCAGCATTGCCTCAAATTTAAATTAAAAAGAATAATATAATTAACAAAGTTTTTTTAAAAAATACACTTTTTCTTAAAAGTAGTATTTATAACTTACATATTTAAAAATTTATTACAGCTTATTATGATGTTTTAACTGTGTCTGTTCCCAAGACTACACACTTGAAGAGGTTAACAAGAGAAAAAAAAAGAACTTTTTTTTTGTCTTGGGTTGTTCTTTGCCATTTATCAAAAGCATTCAAGTGAAAAAGGAAAAAAAATAAAGATGACCAATGATGAAAAAAATTGGGAGGAAAATTGGAGATGGTAATTCTATAAGTCTAGAAATTATTAAGAGTGGTGTGGTATGTTATACTGCAGCAGCACTGTCCATATTTAAAACTAATTCTTTTGCAGGACTATGCATTCTCCAGAAAGCACAATAGTTGGGTACTTTGTGAAAACAGATAGCAAAGTGATAGTACTCAAATAAGGCAGCAATAGTGCCTTGATTAAAGGTGTCCCTGCATCGGCATATGAGTTCTTCCTGAGAGACTGAATGATAAAAGGAAGAAAATGAAACAGAGGAGGCCTGTAGGGATGTCTCAGTCTTTGGTGTTCTGACAATTCCTGTCCCCTAAAAATGAGAAAAGGTGCAAGATCTGAATTTATATTAATATACGTCCTAGATGGTTTAACAATTACAAATGTGAAATACAAGTTAGTCCGTAGACATGACTGTAATACAAAGAAATCATATTTGTCACAATAATCACAGCCTGCTTCTCTGAAAGAGACATATTGGTAAGCAACTCACTTCTGTAGTCATGAACTGTGAAATTTGGTTTGTTGGAAGCCTCAGGTGACAGTCTGAAGGAAAACCTTTGCCCAGCTGGTGACAAATCTTTGTCTGCTGCAGTGACGGTCTGTATCACCTGAAACCAGATGAAGATTAATTCTGAAATAGGTTTACTCTTCTAAAAGAAGCAGTTTTGTTAAAGTGCAAAGAGAACATCAAATGAAACAATGAAAGGAAGATCCTGCTGGGTTATTCTCATTCCCTTAATATATGGGACAGTGGGGGCAAGAAGTCTGAATACTACAGCCTCCTGAGAACCTGATGTCTCACTTTGACATATCTGAAGGAAAACAGAAATGTTTATCCTATATTCATAGCAGAAGTATTTAATACTTGTCATTTGTATCAAAATACAGGACATTTTTTACAGGTGAGTGATTACTTAAAGACAGGTCACTTTATCTGCTACTACTACTATCACTATTACGACAGGTACAAGTTGTAGTATTTCGTAAAGCTGCACACTAATTTTACAGCTTGAAATGGAGAGGGCTGTAAGACCTGAACCACCTAGGCATGAAGGAACTTTGGGTCCCAGAGTCCTGTCTACTAGATCTGAGGTAAGTACAATGCAGTTAAAATGCTTCATAGTAGAATTGCCACCGATCTTTTAAAATGGAAGGCATTTTTTTTACACAACAAAGGTCTAAATATTTATAATATTTGGCAGCCCAGTGCTTGTCTCAGCCTTCCCTGTAAAAGGTTCCCCTTTCTATTGTTAGTGCCTAGATAAGAAACTAAAGGTATCTGATAAACTAGAAGTTAAATTAGGTTGTATGGTAGTTAGTTGAAACATATTAAAAAGAAAAAAAAAGATGAGATATGAATATCATATGAAGTTATTGACAAATCCATAATAAAGGCAATAAAAATCACATGGACTGGTTATATATTACATACATATAAAGAGAAGTCACTGATTACACAGCAGGCTGATTATGTTCTTTCCATAGCCGGCAGTAACTCTCCAAGTTGAATAGTTAAAGATACAAGTTTTGCCTTGAAAACAGTATTACCTATTAGTATGTATCATGGTAGGCTTTGGTGCTTTGCATCACTGTGTAATTGCACAAATTTCGTGCAGAAGGAGCCCATGCCAACAGCTTCTGGAGGCTGCTCTATTAACACTAGCATCACATATGGTATAAGGCAATATTCTGAATCTGAAATACTTCTTGCATGTTACGTACATAGTTGAAATTGCTTATAAAAACAAGCTTTCAAGAGGATTTTCTTTGGGGTTGTAAGTCTTTTTCTCAGACTAAGACATAGAAATGTGTGTAATCCATCCTACTCCATATGTTCATTGAAGTTTTACCCTTATACTTACGTGTCTTTAAGGAAGGGAGTCTTTCTCCTGTCATAGATATTAAATGTACAGTAAATGGTGGCTCAGGCCCAAATAATGCAGGATAGTAAAAACAAATAGACCATAAAGGTCAACAAATATAATTCCAAAAGGTGAGTATTTCCAAAGCAGATATTTTATTTGTAAAAGAATTCTAATCATGATGTCATTTTCAAACCCAGAAATTTTTATTGCTATAAATAATAAGGAAAGAAAAGGCAAAACAGAAAGTATTACAAATTTGAAATACCTGTCCTGGCTTGGCATTTTCACATACAGATGTCTCATATGGAACTGAAATTTCAGGAGGAAACTCGTTGACATCCAGGATATTTATTATAACGTTGACTTTGCTGGTTAACAATGGATTACCTATAAATGATTTTTAGGAGAAAAGCATTAAGGAATACTATTTATATTTGTTGCCATCACCAGTGTCCATGAGCTGTCATGAACTGTTTTGATCCCAGTACTGTGACTTCTAGAAGCCCCTGACTTCTGTTTATCTCTGGTTTGTACCAAGAAGAAATCAGAAGCAAACATCATTTTGTAACAGACTTTGATCCATTAGTCTTCATGGGATGAGGAATCAATCAACATAAGATAAGCAATGACTCTGACTGTATTTATCAGTACATAAACTAAAGAATTTGAAGTTGTACCTGTAATTAAAAATGCAAACTTTTCTCAGATTGTTTTTCATGGAGTCTGTGGAGAATGCTTCCAATGATTAAAACTGAATTCTATTTTCCAAAATGGAATGTAGAAAATCAATATTTATTACTTAGCCACTGTCTACATCTTCAGGAAGTTAAGGAGGTAAGTGGATTATACCCATTTAGAAGATGGAGAGAAGTAAGAGAGAAAGCTATAAAGAAAAATCTTACTGAAAGGCAGACAGAGTCAGTGGTAAACCTAGCAGTGAAACATACAGAACTATCATTCCACTTGTGATTAAACCATCAGGCTATGCTGTAAGAGATATTTCTTTAACACAGAAATATTTGCAGGCTGGAAATACTTTTGTGCAAAAGAAATGCTAAAACCCAGCATACATTACACTTCTTTCCATTGTTCTGCCAACGCAGATAAGCCTCCCTCAGTCTCCAGATGCATTTTATAAACAAGTTTGCCTTCAAATCCAATGTCCGGCAGATAGGAGACACAAATTCCACACAAGGCAGACAATACTCTCTTTTACTTTATGTTGAGAACTCTTGCAAGATAGCAGATACATAAAAATAGGTTAGCTGCTGAGTCAAAAAGATAATTACTTTATCCTTTTGCATTTAAGAAGAGTGGCAGCCACTAGGTAACTATTCAAGAAATCTATGCTATGAATCAGGGTGGTGTAGGAGTGGCAGCATGGAGTCATGGTTAAGATTAGTTTTCTTGAATCTCGAGGCATAAATGGACATTTCAAATTATTTGCTTTAGCTGCTTACTTCATAGTTTGCATAAACCTTTGCATTTCTGTTGTTTATAACACAGCAAGGGACAAAGTCTCCTCATGGTGGCACTGCAGAAATTTTAAATTATTTCTTTCTTGTTCTTAGCAACTACTAAACTCAGTGTTTTCAACGGGCCTCTGTCAAAGCCAAAAGGTATTCCTCAATGATTTCCTAGCTAAGTAGAAACCTGCAAGTAGAAGTGTGATTTACTTGTTTACAAGCAGTCAATAAACTGACCATCCTCCAAATCTAAAAATAAAAGAAACCCAGTACCCAAATCACACAGACTTTATAGTTCCTTCCTCTGAACATATCTAATTAATAGTGAACACATATTATCTCTTTGAATCCTCATTCATTTCCAATTCAGTATCATCTTGCAGAATATCTCTGTGGAGAAATGCATTGTCCAGTGTGAATGAAGACAGAGTTTGGTCTAGCAGGTGGGAATCAGGCAGTGATTCTTTAGATGCATGAAGAGACAGAAGAAATCTAGATCGCTTGCTCACAGCTGAATTGGTGCCTTTGTATAACAGGAAACAAAAAAGTACTGAGAAGTTGTTTTAGGCAGTAAAGGGCAGGACCCCAACTCTGAATATCTAAGAGATCAGAAAAGCCCTGAGTAGGTCAAGTTCATGCAGTTACTGGCAGAAATAACCTAACTTAGAACTTCCTTCCTAGCAGTACTTGCTGCAAAGAACACAACTCACACAGAGTAACTCAGGTTTTCCTTTTTTTTGTGTGTTTATTTTAACAGGTCAACAGGAGTTCAGGATACATTCTTCAAACACGTTAGAGATTAATGCATTGCCATGACAGTACAGGCAGAGATGTCAGTTAATTTCCTTTCAGAAATATGTTAACAATGCATTTCCAGTAAAAGAATGAATGTATGTATTCAAAATTTATACCTGGGGTACGTTGGAGATACTAGCTGATTTGGGTCATTTCTATTAAACAAAACAGTTTCTAGAAGAAGTCTTTTTAGGCTAATTTTTTTAAAGTATATTACATTATTTTTTCAGCTTTTTGGAGCAGTGTACATACTATGGGACTGTATTTTTAAAATTATTTGACATTTTGCCTTCCCTCAAAATCACAATAGGATAGCATGCTTTGGAATTCTGCACAAATATGAGTATCATTTTTACATTTATTTCTCACTGATGGTATTTTCTACGATTCTTTGAAAGATAAATGAGGCAAAAATCTTGTCTTCCTTAGCACTTCAGCATGGAAGAATAATGGTCAGCAAACATCAAATATGATAGTAAACAGAATTACTACAACATAAAATGGACCTACTTCTGGATTTCATTTTGTTTATGTGATTAATTTTCTGTCTAGTCTGTGCTGATACCAGTTTAACTACTCGTGTATATAACAGAAGACTGTAAGAAGATTGTGTACATCTTTGAATTCATATATAATTATGGAGACCTATAACACCTGATGAGAGCAAGGATGAAAAACTGCATTTCAAATACCACTTTGTAGACCTGACCTCCACTTCCCCTGTTTTTGTTTTGTTTGCTGTTTGTCTCAAAATCAAGTCTTTTTGAGCCCTGTGAGCATAGTAGTGGTGTGCATGCTGGTTATCAGTGAGCAAGTCACTGAAAACATCTGCTCACACCTTTGAAATGCAGATTACACAGATGAGAAGACAAGATGGTTAAATCATTAGCCTAGGAATTAAGAAACTGAATTCAGGTTTCAATTCTAAATGTAAGATACAGGCAAATTAATTAGCTTTTTTCTTCCTCAGTTTCCCTGTCTGCAAGGCAGTGACAACGTTGCTTCTTTCTTTTGCTTGAGTACCATCATCTGTTGTCACGTTTATGGTTCAAGGATATTACATACAGTAGTAGAAAATACGTAAAATATTTTGACTAATGAACTTGTGAGAATCCAAGACATCTGACCAAAAATACTGACCACTGAGGAGAACTGGTGACTCCTTAATCCCAGTTATGGTATGCAGGAGAGGATAAACCCCATCTTGAGCTTAAACCTGAGGTTTCTTTAGCATTCACAAAATTTGGGCCTAGACTTAGAATTCTGAGTTGGGAAGATGGTTTGGACAGGAAGTATCATGGTTACTTTATTTTCAACCTTAACTAGTGCCTTGAGGACAGGAAGGCAGAAATAAGATGTTATGCATGTTATCTATTTCCTCTTTTGTAAAATGCAAAAAGCATTTCCATACTAGGTAATTAAGCAGCACACTGGGGAAATTTTTGAGCATTGAATGTGATTTTCTATACCATTGTTATGTTCTGAACATCAGTTTTCTTCCTGGCACAGTTTTGGGCTGGAGCAACTAGTTGTGGACAATTCAAACATGTGTCCTGGGTGCCAGTATGGGAGGGAGACCATTCTCAAAGAATTGATTTATCTGTTGTCACCCTGTTTGAAAGGTAAGAGTGTTTAATGGCATGGAAATAGGGTGCTCAGTGGCCATGGCACTTGAAATGAATGCAAGGCATGTTTAATTTATTAGTTTGTACAGAGTCTGTGAGATCAAAAATGTTCAGAAACGGCAACCATGGAGGCTACTAGGGTGTGGATTTACTCTAAGAAGAAAAAAACTAAAGTGAAATATAGACAGTGAATGAAAAGAAGTAGGGAGAAATGGTGAAGTAAAACGGAGGGAAAAACACAGGAGTCTGAAACATCCTCTCCCTGTTCATGCGTTGATTATTTCCATGGATGAGTAAGGGAGCACCTGCATTCAGCTGCCTTCATATCTGTGTCATCATTCATGCGTCAGCAGAACAATCATCCACGTCCCACTTAAAAAGATCTCTACTTTAGGACAGGCTTCTTTAACGAGGGCAAGGATAAAGTTAGGGTGTTTTGTGTTAAATGTGACAGTAGGCTATCCATCACTCCATGCTGGACAGACCCTGAATTGTTCTCAAGAGTCAGTTGTGATATTATTTGGAGACACATTCCCACAGAGTGTTTAGATCACATTAGAAATAAAGATCACAGTACAATGATACATGGTCAGAGTTGGTTATTGACTGTTGTGGTTTAGGATTTGACACCATTTTGGTAGTGGGGGAGGAAGCTGCCACCTTTGGCATGGCTTCTGTAGCAGAGGATGGGGCTGCTAGCATGGCTTCTGTAAGAAGCTTCATGAAAAGAGTCCCACTGGCTTCAATTTCACCCCTGTCTGGCCTAGGCTGTGCCCATCAGTGCTTCTGTGAATAAGCCCATTTAAGGGGGGAAATGTTTTTCGTTTCCATCGTGCTCTTTTGTTTTGGAGGGGGAACGGCAGAAGAAGGAGAATGGCCATGTGGCTGCTGATGTAGCCAGGAGAAATTTGCTAAATATGTGCTGCTACAGTGCTTTTTTCTTCACTCTGTGGCAAGTTGTCTGACTCATTGAGCACTGGCAGGTGAAACAGACGGGCTGCAGAGAGAGACTGAACCCAGTAGAGAAATGGATGGGCTGCAAAGAGCCCAGCAGAGAAATGGACAGGACTCCTGTAAAACGTGATGACTTTGAGGCACCAGGTCGGCTCGGACAGTGCTGGGATTGCCGAGCTCGGGAGCAGACCCCAGCTCCATGTGAACAGGAGGCGTTCATGCTAGACTGCCTCCTGTGGGGGGACGCTACATGGCTTCTGAGGCATGTTTTCCATTGAACAAGCAGCTGGAACATCATGCAGAGGGTTAAAATCTCCCCATCCTGTGTTTCCCCACCTCTGATACTGAGTGTCAGGGAGGAATTAGTAAAGCTGGGTCTGGGAAAAAGGGAGGGAAGGGAGAAAGGTCTGTTTAGGATCTTGCTGTTCTCTTTCTGTGCTACTCTAATTTAATTGATGATTTGGTTGTGGTTTTGTTGTTTGAACTAAATTTATTTTTTTCCCCTAGTCCACTCTGGTTTTCGCCTGTGGCTATAAGTGGTGCGTGAGCCCTCCCTTGTCCCCTGCCCTGACCCTTAGGTAGTTATTGTATTTCCTCCTCTTGGATAAAATAGAACGACTGCATTCTCTTAACCCAATTCCCTATGTGGAACCAGCAGCTACTGTTCATATATAACATATACCGTGTTACCAGAACTTCCCTGGCTGTGTGTACAAGTTGGCACAAGCAAGCCTAGGACAGGCAGATTTCATAATAATCTGTCTGTTAAGGGTCCAAGTTCTGCCTCTCTTCAAACTGCCCACCTGCACCATGTCTGATGCAGGCAGGGATGAAGGAGCAGAACCTGGAGTTTAGGCAAGAATAATCTCAGTATATATTTATATGTCAACTACAGAATGAGGACACTGGAGATAGAATCATAGAACCATCAGGTTGGAAGAGACCTTTAAGATCATCCAGTCCAACTCTTAACATGAAATCATTTACAAATTCCCAACCAACCAGGTTTTTGAAGACATTTTTTCCCCCTCCAAAACAGGCAATGTTAGCAAAGGTTACTTTTATAAAGACAAGGTAATTCTCTTCTGCCTCATTTTTAAAATGTATTCCTTTAAAAATTGTAACTTCTGATGCTTTAGTGGTGATAATAGATTTATCAGCTTGTACGAAAAGTCTAAATGGTACATCCGTACCTACATTTACATATATCACTCGTCTGCTGCTATATTTAGCTATAAACCCCACATGCCATTTATGCCCTGGTTTGAAAGGTAACTTGATTGCTCAAAAGTCATAATATTATTTCAAGACTTTACAGGCTGTGGGGGAAAAAAAGTAACATAAGCATATTCTGTGATTCATACTGGGTTTCATTTTGAAGCTACAGAAGAACAAAGGGGAACAATCACTTAAAAGGCCCAGGGCTAAGGCACAGGCAGGGGAGTCTGTTTACTTTAAAGAGATAAGGCCATGGAGAGCTGAAAATATTTAGGTGATAATAGTGTCCATTCCTGAGGCAAGTTAATGCAGCTAATTACAATACTGGGCCACTTTCCTTATGCAGTCATGTATATGTCAAGGCACTGTTGAGTGTGCTTTTTCTCTAAAAAGAGATGGCAGTTTCAGTGTTTCTACATCAGCACAGGACAAATGGCAAATCTTTTTTAGAGCAGAAGTCCTTCAAGTACAGTAATTTTTTCCCCTCTCTTTTTCTTCAAAGGTTTTCTTCTCTCTAGCTTTTTTTGGTTGTGTCATCCCTCAAACCCCAGCCTTTATTTCTGTGCTAGCTCTTAGTCAGACAAGTACGTGTAAAGTTTTGACAGCTAGTGTACCTCAAATCCTCCATAATATTGCCAGCTACTGGTTGTCGTAAAGGTACGGCAATTGTTTTTAATACTATGGATAATGATCAATGTATAAATATTTTGAGGTACGCTGAAATGAATCACAAATACGTCTTAGGTGTAGATTCTTAACTAGGCAATTGTTAAGATTGGGAATTTCATGATGCAGCTTACATCTACCTGCTGCATCTACCTGCCTTTCAGTTTCTCTGGAAACAAATTACAGTTCTGCTGGACTTTCTGTCAATATACACACGCACACGTATCTCCATGTACTCAATCACCTGTCATAGTTTACTTTCCTCTGTTGGTGTATTCCTTTCCAAGATATGGACAAAATTCAAGTGTTCATTTAACTAGTGTCATCACTGTATTTTTCAGGTTCCAGGCAGTGAGCCCATGGGTTTTTTTGACAAAAAATGGAACTGAGGTAATTTTCTTTACATTTTAAGTAAAGTACACCTTCTCTGCTTCCAAAATCTCGCTCTGCCTGTTAGTAGCATGTACTCCTTTTTGAAGACTTGGTGCCAAGGAATACATTGAGGGAAACACAATCTTTCCTTTAGAAACTTGCATTTCTGGATACATAAACAATACAGAATGAATAAGAAATACAGCAGGGGTCCCCTTCTACAGCCTGTCATGTCTGCAGAAAGATTTCTGTGGCCTTTACACAACCACGAAGTGAACAAAAGACTTGTATTCAAAGGGTGGTGTATGTCTCCGAGAGTTTCAGTTTGACAGGATCATGAAGGAACAATGCTGTATAGAGGGATGGCAATGTAGAAAGCTGCAGCTACATAATACAGTGGAAGAAGGGAGTTCTTATTAAAATAACACTATGTAGGAGAAGAAACAAAGACAATAAATGAAAAAAAAAGACCCACTACAAATCACATAGGACAGAAAACACAGGCATGAAGTCTTGGGCAGAGAGAAAACAGGAGATGCAGCACTCTGATTCGTTTAAGGCCTTAAACCTTTACTCAATTTTAGTGTACTTTTTATCTGAGAATCAAATGAGTCTTTGAATTTTTCTGCCTTCAAAAAGCATATTGACAGACCTGTAAATTGACTAACCTTATTTCATATGGAGTGAATTACAAAATCAGAAATGACAACGGGAAGGCCTCCATACAGCTCCTTATGCGCTCATGCTCGCAGAATGTTTTTAAGCTTCTGAGGGACCTGTGCCTACATGAGGGCTACTAGAAAAACCGTACTGTACAGGGTTGTTTGAAGAACCCACTTAGCTTCATAACGAGTCTAGCAAAATTATATTTATTGAGCCGTCTTAAATAATCTCTTGGTCATACGTGCCCTCCTCATAGTATATTTATGCCTGAGCACTACATTCTGAAAAAAATGCCATGTTAGCATATTAATTCCGTTTGCGTCATACTTACTAACTTTACTTGCAATTATAGAAAAATTGTACTGTGCTGTGCTTTCTCTGTCCAGTAATTCATTAGTAGCAATGGTTCCTTCAGTAGCATCTATCGTGAAGTAGCTGTCCACATCATTCTTCCAATCGATGAAGTATCTGTATATGTGAAAAACATTAAACAAAGTAGATGCAAATTTGCAAAGATTAGTCATTTATTATAACAGCAATCTGGCTAGCTCAATTTTTGTTATTTTTCTCTTCCCAGATGTTACCATCTTTGCAGGAAGAAGACAATAAAGAATGATCTGTTTATTTCTTATTTGCAGAGTTGGAATGCCTAAGGGAAAATGGGATATAGAAAAAGATTTAGTACTTGTGGTGTTCAGATTATTTGAAAACTCTGAGCTCCCAAGAAGCTGATGCACAGCTTCTATGACCCTGATCACTTATACCAGTCACTTTGGAAAGCACTAGATAGGCTTAGAGGGAAAAAGAGAAAAGGTATGTGAAACAGTGGTTTACATATGAATAGCAGTGAAGAGTGGATCAGATCTGGTCTCTTTACATCCAGCTGCAATAGGCTGGAAGTAGCCTCTCTGGCCTTGCCAAGAGGTGTCCTAGCGGATGTATACAGGCTGTTGGCAAAGTCTACTCAAAGGCCCCTCACCTAAGGGATATTGGCAGAGTCACGGTATGGGAGATGGAGAAGTATGCTTATTCCCCCCACGTATACAGGAGCAATAAAAGAATCTTTGCCTTCAGAAAAAATAGGCAACTTTTACTTTCACTGGAGTTGCGAGGAAGAGGACAATACTATTGTTGTTTTAATTCTCCTGAGCCTTTGTTTCTCAAGTATGAACACAGAACAGATTCAAAACTCAATATGTGTACTTGTTTGTTATTTTTCCCTAGCAAGGACTTAACAGAAAGCAGATGCACTTGTAAACATAGCTGCTTAAAACCAAGCTGATAATTATTCCAAACCCATTTCCCTTAAATGCTAATTAATTTCAAAGGGTATTTTCATGTTTGATGGCAGTGTTTGTAGTCGTAACCGAATAATTTTTCTGATGCAGTGCTGTCAGCTACTAATTTCATTTTCATTGTTAGTCTCCTCTTACCTTGATGATACCACCTCAAAAACCAGGCGGGATGAAATTGTGAAACCTGTTTGTGAGCAGTAGGCAACAAGAACAAAGCAGCACTATACAAGTACATTTAGAAGATCAAAAAAGACAGAGGACCATTCCTATGATATCTCATTGCATGTAAACCAGTGAGAATAAGAATAAAAGCTAGTATTTCCTTCTCTGATTAGTGTGATTTATGGAAAGACTATATAGGCAACGTAATGATAGACACTGTGTTTACTGCTGTAGAAGGAAGCAATGGTAGAAAGGCATATTCCCAAAGAAAATATCTAAATTGGCACTCAAAAATGCCAGTAGCTCAGGAAGACTGGAATAGTAAAAAAAAAATACAACAAAACCAAAAAAAACAAAAAACCAAAAAACCCCACAAATAAGGTACCATGCTCCTTTGGAGACATTTTGTTTAATCAGAATCACAAGAAAATCCTATCTGTAGATGAAATAAGTCAGCTGACAGGCATCATTATCAGTTCACTGCTTTATTTGAAAAACCACAGCATGTATCTTTTTACACAGCTGAGCAGGCACAATTTCTTGAACACAATAATACTGTCTACCCACATTTGTAATTCCAATCTCATTGTTGAAAATTTGTTTGACATAAAAATTATGAAAAATATATAAACCATTTATTAGAAATATCGTTACACAGATACTTTTTCAAGAACAGTAAAATTACTCTTTCAGGCTTTGCATGTTTCATAAATTATAATTTCTTCCAAAATTAAATATGCAGCCACACATAAATAAATGCAATCAAGGCATGCAAAAGTAACTTTGCCTATCTTTCCCCTTTGGAAGATTAGCTTTATCTATGTACCCTACACAACACAGTGTGAGCCGCTAAGAAAGTACAGGACCTAATTCAAAGCACAGTGTAGGTTACAGCCTCCTTCAGCAGGGGGCTTTGAAATTTAAGAAAAGCTAATAA
>NW_010405184.1:0-6894 GCF_000710305.1 Buceros rhinoceros silvestris | reverse complement strand
AGCAGGAGGCTTTGAAATTACAGAAAAGCTAATAAGTTTGAACACTGTTGTGTTTGAAGTTCAGTTCAAGCATGAATATTTGTAGGATCAGAAACTGATAATCTACCTGCAAGCATTCACACAGGTGATGATTAACTTTATGCACAAGCCCAGTATGCTTACTCCTAAACATAAACATCAGCAGGATCAAAGTCCACAGTAAGTACTGCAAGACTGGGACTTTTTCTGCTAATACTAATGGTGGTGGAATTCCTCTTGGCTTCCATGGAAGTGGCACCTGTAGAAACTGAACAGTTAGATAAAAAGAGAACTGTAGCAGTTCTTCCAAATTCATTGTCTTCATCTCTTTTTACACTGTGGAATATATTATGCCAGCATTGTTAGCCTTTTCTGTTTTTTTAATTTCTTTACTTTGACACTATCTTTAAAGCCATCCCTTCCTTCTCTCTCCATGTGCTGTACATATGGTAAGATCAGAGGTGGAACAGTCAATCATTGAATATCCTCTCATCCTAAGAAGCTATGTATTCAATTAGATTACAGAGGGAAGAGGAGTAGGATGAAGTATTGGAGGTATAATGCCTAAAATATTTAAATATATGTACAGGAAAAACTTCAATCAAGCTTCCTTGTTTAATTGGTTGTCCACGTGGAGTAACCATGAAAATATATCTAGCAGAAGATGCTCTTACAAAGAGCTCTTCTGGTCATCGCACTGCTTTCAGATACTGCTGTAAGTCCGTAAGGCCTAGCAAAAGAATTACTCCATCTGTGTGCTTTTCAAATTAGAATTTTTGGGATCCCAAAGGGAGGTCACTTTTGGGGGATGTCCTAAAAGAAATGTAGTTTCCTTTTGCAGCCCCAAAGCACACTTTCATACAGTCTGATGCTCAATATGAGATTTTTCATAAGCAGCACAGCAACAGCTAGTCTCTTTCTAAAGCAAATAGTATTGCAAGAGCTCTGCCTTTTACCTGGAAAAAAATGCTTTCAAGAGCCGAAGAAATGGGAAAAGGATCTGCAACCAGAAAAATCAGTAACTTTCCAGAGATAAAGCCAGGTATCTGGGATATAATGCCTAACATTTCTTCTTTGATTGTGACACGAAGAGGAAGTCTGTTGAAATACTGGTATTAGGACAGCTGTCTAGACCTTCTAGTCATGCTCCAGCAGTTTGGATCACTGAGGTTGGTTTGTTTGACTGCTCAGAGTGCCTGCAAGACAGATCATGGATAACTGCACTAATCCCAAGAGGCAGTTCCCTCTTTGGAAAGTTCAGGAGAACTTACTTGTTGACACAGGACACAGCAGTGTTATTTTTCAGAAGCACCTGAATAGTCCTGTCTGACATGAGGACATTGATACGTAGTTCATATGCACTGACAGAGAAGAAACTTTCAACTATATGTCTCCCTGAATATTCTTCCCAGCATAGGAGTGTATTCCAGATTACTGAAGGCAGGAGGCATGTGGGATAAGTGTGGAAGAATATACCTTTGCTAATGTTGTCTGAATCTTCTCAAGAATAGCTCTATTTGTACATCAAGTAGGAAAGAAGAGACAGAATGGAAATATTTGGTTTATAAAATGATGAGTCAAGTCTGCAGGACTCTCATCCAGAGTGTTCACAAAGACACACACTACCCTATTAGGAACTCCAAGAATAATTTCCATTCATCTTGGCTAAACCATGAGGCTGTGCGTAGTTCA
Source organism: Buceros rhinoceros silvestris (assembly GCF_000710305.1). NCBI lineage: Eukaryota > Metazoa > Chordata > Aves > Bucerotiformes > Bucerotidae > Buceros > Buceros rhinoceros. Next base: position 5,184 of record NW_010405184.1, on the reverse strand, counting down.
TGTGGTCTCACAGAGCACTTCCCCAAAAGAGGGCTCATCTTCTTTTGAAGAGTGGAGGATAACACGGAAAACTGTGTTGACTCTCGCTGCAGCACAGAAGATAGCTGAGTGCTTGGTGTAGCGCTGTTGAATATATGAGTGACAGCAGATCAGCCCTGTGAGGATAACAGGAACTCTGACCTGTCAAGCAGACAACTGTAGTTGTTTCAGACTGTTACACCACGAATAAAAGAACTGGACAGCTGCTCTGCTGCTGCTATGGAAACATGCAGGACAACATGCTCAGCAGGGATTGGAGTTGGCAGGATGCTAAGAGGGCTGTGAAGCTCAGGTCTTGACGTGCATTTTTTACTGTTAAAAACGTGTAGGAGGGGAAGACTTCCCCTACCTAGCACTGATGGCTTTGAGAACTGTGGGAGTCCATCCTCACCAAAAGTTTATAAACCTTGCCAAAGTTTTTGCTGTTCTTGGTGACAGCAGTGGTGACACAATGCAACCGAGGAATCATATAAAACATCTTCAAATATAGTACCATTTTTCTTTTTCTTGTCTTTCTTTTTCTTTTTTTTTTTTTTTTTTTTTTTTTTTTTTTTAGTTGCTGTTTAAACACTATGCAGAGCATGCATTTGGGTGCCATGTGTTGGTCCTTAGTGGAGATATTTCACCAGCTTTTCCCAAATGTGCAGAGGAAGGCATATTGCAGCTTGACTTAGCTCAAAAAGAGGGGCTTAGGAGAAAGTTACAAGATCCTTTACAAGGTAAGAGCAATTTTTTATTGTTTCCCCTAATTCAAGTGAGTATTCTAGTCTTGCTAGTTTAAACTTGATAATGAATATCCCATACTGTTACAGTTTCATACTCAAACCTCCACTGCATTCCATATACAAACATATACATTTATATTATAAAATCTCTGTTGATACATTTCCACCAGCTAAAAAATATTACAGCCACCATCAGTGCTCACTATCATTTTCTCTTCTCAGCTCTCTTGATAGGGTTTTACTGCCTTCAAAAAAGGATGGTTGCAAAGTACTGGCTTAGTATTTCGTTCTATACTTTTAAAGAACATAGGGACACCTTCTTATGAGGAGATTGTGGTTCTAGGGATTGGTCTAGTGACCAAGCACTCTCAGGTCTTCTTTTGAAGACACTATCACAAATGTAGAGAAAGTAAAACTAACAGAGAATCAAGGCATACCAGAAAAATTTGTCAGTTACACAATGTTGGCATGCTGAAAGCTGGATCGTATCAAGGTCTCATCATCAAGGTTCTCTCATCAAGGTCTAAGTGTTCACTCATGCATTCCTAGACCGGAGACGCCCCTGTGTATTTATCCTTGCTTGTACTCTCATGTATCTGACAGCTACATCCATTCATACTGAAAAGCAGCATCCAGGTCTTTTTAGACTGAAAGGTCTCAGAGACTAATTAAAGGAGTAGAGTTACAGACTTTTCCCATACACATCCATATCTCCTAAAAAGTAAGAGCACAGGCATGGTCTGTGTAACTCTGGCACGTCACTGTTTGTGACACACAAGAGGGGAATTTCTGAGTCCAGAAAGTTTTCTTTCTGATACTGGACCTGAAAGATGAATAGATGGAGCACTTAGTAATATGGATACACTCTGACCATCTGAAATGGAATATGCAGAATGAACTTAAAACTTGTGCATGATATTATAGCCACACTATTCAAACCAGGAAATGTGCAAGGTAAGACATACGTAAGTGCGTGTATTTTAAAGGAAGAGAAGCTAGACTGGGAGCAATAAGGCCAAATGCCACAGAAATAAAAGTCTAGAGGATGTACCTGAAAGACTGCTAAAAGATAGATGATGGGTATGGTGCAGTGATGGTAAGCAACAGGGGAAGAGTTCTGACCTGCTCAAGCAGCTGAAAGGAACAGTGAGGAGAAGATACTGTCTACACCCTTTGTCACTATTTCTATAGTGTGCACGGAAGGGAAGCATGGATCATGCCCCTAGAGATGCTGTTAGGCTAAGGGCATTCAGACCAAACTTTTTCCTGCTGCAACAGCATGCATACAGAAAATCATCTGAAGGAGTAAAGTGCAGGATTTAACTGGCATGAAAATGGAAAGGAATCATCCAATGCAGTGAGCAGTAAACTATTTAACATCTAATTACTGGCTGCTCTTTTTTTTTTTTTTAATTGTTCCACAAATAGGGAGCACTAATTGCAGCCAGCTTCCTAAAAGAAGACAATAAAACAAACAAATAAACAAACAAGAATTGAGGTGGGATATTCCTTCAATTTTTATATTCAATACAGAGTTGTCCTGCACCATCATAAATATTCTTGTCTGTATTTCAAGTTCTATTGTGAAATAGTTCCTTGAGGAGACCCAGATGGTCAATCTAAGAAAACCTAAACCACAAATTTTCTGTGTACATACTGAGTGATTTGTCTGCCAACTCTGGCTTAGAAAGTCTTATTACTCCCACTACAGCTTGTCAAACCCAAGCACTGAAATGAAGCATTTTAGATGCATGAAAATTCCTGATGTGATGGGAAGTATAATTTATAAGAGAAACTATGCTTTCATCTACGCTTTTCTGATCCACAGTTTTCCCAAACTTAAGTACATACTTAATGCCTTTCTCTCAACCATAGAGGAAAGAGGAAAGATCCTTCCTTTAATTTTTTGTAGTTTCTGGACTGGCTGGGCTCTTTTTAATTTTACTAACGGTGCTCTTCCATTAGGTCGCCACTCCCTTCTGATCTTCCCCAAGCACTGCATCCTTGTCCAGCCACTCTGAAAAGACCCTACGGCTGGTCAGTGGTGAGAGGAGGTGCCTGTGCCTGCAGCTCTCAGATGGGCTAAAGCCCATCTGTGAGTGCCAGTGTCCCCCTGCAGACACCTGAGGTTATGATGCAGGTCTCAAATTAGGCAACTCGGTCAACTGAGATAAAGGCAGCTTTCTCAGTCCAGGCTGTTGTATTTTTGCACTTGAAAATGGTTTAATACTGCTTATTTAAGAGGTTTCAGACTGACTGCTTTGAGAGAATTGCTACTGAAAGTAGTTCTGTTGATAAGAAGCAAATGAGCAATGTGCATTAATTGTTAATATATGCAAAATATATGCAAAAATGCTCTGGGCTATGAATCTTAAACTATTAAGAGAATAAAAGAATTTACAGAAACACAGACTTCTGTTTTGAGGAGGAAAGAACATGGGAAGAAATGGGAACAACAACAACCATAAGACAAAGTTAATGCTGATCTTCAAAGGGGAAAAGGATAACTGTCCTGGTAATTTCTCTCCTTGTATCAGTGCAAACAAAGGCTGCATTCTGTATAATTTAAAATATCAGCTCTGTAAGCCAAGATCCACAGAGAGAGCTAAACGATTGATTTCAGAAGATATGGACTTCAGTGATTACTCTTTTTCTTATTAAATTACATGGTCCCTCATTGCAAGGAGTATCCTCTAGTTAAAAAAAACAATGGACGTACAAGCTCAGCACAGCTAGAAATTAGGCATTTGAAGGTTAAGAGCTTCTGATCATTGTGCCTCTGTGCAGAATAAACATTGCCCTAAAAGTTCCTGTTTATTTTTTTAGTTTGAGAGGGACAAATAACCTGGTTGATAGAGGTGCTTTGTTAAAGTACGTCAACTTGTCTCAGCTCATATTTTGCTGATGTAAAGTTCATTCCTTACTCTGGTAAGCTAGAGATAGAACATCTTTTTTGGGGGAGAAAAATGTTACAAAGAAAGGTGCGGGATGAAATAAAATTTTCTGTAATGTGATACATCACTGTTTCTGTACCTGACCTTAAATTGTCTAAACTGAGTTCACTTTAAGTTTTATTTAAATACTGAACTGCAGGTAAATGCAGAAATTCAGAGTTGGTGCCAATTTGGGACAGTTATATACCACCTACCATATCAGAAATAATAGATGGAAACCTTAAAAAAGAGTTAGAAACATAAATGAAAGATAATAAGATTCAACTGGTAATTGTGATCAGTTAGTTAGGATTTTTTGTAATTCCAATATGTATATAATTAAATAGATGAAAGAAACATTAGAGCAGCAGTGGTAAAAGCGTTGATGGACTGGGAGAATACAAATGAGACTTTAGGTGTGATTTGACTACCTGAAAGTCCAAAGGAATTTTCATGAGTAGAATAGTCATGTACTACGGCTGGAAATTAATAGATCTCTGCATACAACTAGATGTTGAGAAAAATGACACCTCTGCAACAGAACTTTGTCCTGGGCATCACATCATTAGATAGATATCAAAAAATGGAGGGAATTTACAGAAGAGCAAGGAAAACTGTCTTGGGTCTAGAGACTCCGAGTTATAAGGAAAGATTAAAAGAACTAAAATATGTTTAGCTTGGATAAGAGATGAAAAAAGAGAGATATGATAATGGTCTACAGATAACTGAAGGGCTTAAACACTGAGAAAAGAAAGGTTTCTAGAAAGATGGACTGAATAATCCTATTACTGTCACATAAAACCATGACCTGATATATTCATTGTAAGAGTTTTTAGAAAAATCTACTGCTAATAACAGTGAAATCACATTTGAAGTTTTGCTGTAAAATTTTCCTGTCATTAACCAAAATATGTAAAGGACACGGTAATGTTCCAAAGTGGCAGATGTTGTTCTGCCAGGTTGCCTTCTTTTTTCTTTATGTGTTTAAATAATTTATTAAGCTGTCTCCCTTAATGGGAGCAGAAGCTTTCTGTACATTTGCTGAATATACTCAGAACATTGTAGAGATGTTAGAGGTCAAATCAAAGGAAACCCTGACTGTGTTGCTGTCGGTTCATATCTATTGGGTAATCCTGTGGCTAGGATCCCAGCTGGATCCCAGAAGAAACTCACCCACGATAATCTCAACATTTAATTTTGGTGGGGTTTTTTGGGTTTGTATGTTTTGGTTTTTTTTCCAGGGAGATACTAGGAATGGAGAAAAAAACTCTGACAAACAAACAAAAAACAAACCCTAGCAGAAAAGTAAAAAGGAACCAGCACTGCCATTCATTACTAACTACTGCCATTAAACCTTAACATAACATCTCTCCCAAGTGCCCAGTCACAGTCACTGAAGGGCTTCTGCTGCCCTCCCAGGTTAAGTGGTTATCTCCTACTCTCACCTCCCTCCCTGCTTTCACAGAATCACAGAATCACAGAATCAT
>NW_010405183.1:16133-35757 GCF_000710305.1 Buceros rhinoceros silvestris | reverse complement strand
TCTCCTCTCCTCTCCTCTCCTCTCCCCTTTTTCTTTATAATTTCTTATACCTTGATTTTATACTATAATACTTGATAAAAAGTTAATAACAAATACTACATCAAGAATGGTGTAAGTCTAACAATGTAGATAGACCTTCTCATAAGGCCTATCTACAAAGACCTGTTCTTTGCACAGTAAGTAGGCTTTCTTATAGAGAACCATCACTAATTTTATGCTATTTTTCAAGGGAAACATTCCTCTTTGTAATGCCCTCCTGATGTTACTAAAGAAAGTCTCCTTATTCAACCCCCTATTTATTTTAATGAAAAGGTTTTATATTAAAATCATGTAGTTTATGAAACATTTATGCAAAAAAAAAAAGAAAAAGATATTTTGGAGAAAAATGTAGGCAAAATTTAAAAAGTGTAACAGACAGCCAAAGTTAGGAAGCAGTCATCCTGTTCTTACTTAACCAGAAAATAACTATAAGATCAGTCATTGATCTAAGACAACCCATTTCTCAGGAAAGGAATTTCTTCCTATTAAATGTGAGTGTTCAGCATCTGCACAGTTCTTTCCTGAAACTCTCCCCCAAGCTGTTTTCACTCATAAACTCTACTCATTTGTAAACACAAAGGGAACAGATCCCAATGCAATAATAAATTACGAGCTATTGTTTCCTTATAGTATTTGTTATTTGTATTAAACACACCATTTTTTTTTCAGCCTTCTGGTTTCTTTGCGTTTTGCACGTTAAAGGTGAAAAGGGATGTAAGAGCAGATGTTAGTGTGCTACCTCCTGCCGTCAGAGCAGATTGAATCTTTCATTATCACCATTTGCAGGCTATTGTGCTGACATTTACTCTGAAATTTCCTGAGCAGTACTGCAAAATATGCTCTATGAGACATTTTGGTGGGTGGAAATGTTATTAAATAATTCTTGATGCTTTTCCCTTTATGCTTTATCTGTATGACATTTTATTAAAATAACTGTAAGATAGGAGTTGGTGCATTTTCCAAATAGTCACAAAACGAGCCTGTATAACCTCCACTTGGGTGCAGTTTGCACTTGCTTTGCAGTACTGCACACGTTCCTCTCTGCACTTGTAGTCTTCAATGGCCTTCTGTTCCCACCTCAAGCATAACTTCCTCAGAAAGAAACAAATTAAATCCTTGATCTCACTGAGGCTAATGTGCCACTTTAGATAACTTTAACAGTGCCTACACTGTTAATTATGTGCAATCAAAGACAGGTCGTGATATGACTGCTTTGGAAGACCTCACGGGTGGCACAGACTGTAACTTTGTCAAGCTTCATTCAGTCCTCCTGGCTGGGGTTGTCCTGTGCAGCATGTATTTTACATGTATATTTGACAAAAAGAGTAACTGGTGTCAAAATTTCTTATAAAAATATCCATAATTGCAGAAAAGTAAGACAGAAGTGTCAAGTCACACTCTAAACAGCTCCTTTTGATTTTCAAGAGGACTCTTCAAAAAATGTGAAGGAAGATCGCTGAATGAAACATTTCTTTTTCTTATTTCCTTATACAACATACTTCTTTTCATAATTAAAATCAATTTTTAATGAGTTATTTCTTTTGCTTGCAGCTGTAGAAATGTCTCTACATATTTCAAGGATTTCTTAATCAAAGCTCAAATTAAAAAAAAAAAAATCCAACCCAGAAACTTTATAAATATAAATTCTCTGTTTCTGTGTTATAATGCAGTTAAATGGATCATATTTGTACTTCCATTTGTACTCCCTCACATTTTCCAAATTAAAATAGATGAGCATTGCCATTCATAGAGAGGTCTAGAACTGTTGCAAAAAGGAAATCAAGACAGAAATTCAGAACTGTTTGCTAACACTTTGCTTTTATCTTTCTTTCTGTCCCCCGTTCTGGAACTACATTGTTGTGCACCAGCACATTTAACTTCTTTGTATCTCAGATTACTTATCATTAGCTGAAAGTGCTGTTACAGTTATTATTATGAGTTGATCTGAATTTTCTGTTTTCACTGAGCATTTTGATTTATTAGTTCGCTGAAAGGGAATTTATGAATGTCAGGTGTAAATTTTAATGCATTATGTAAATTCTAATTATTTAGCTTTTCAATGTATTTTGAAATGAGTCACCATAAAATTGTAACTCTAATATTGTTATGGCTCAACAGCACGTGACATTAAGGTGATTTGAAAGAATATTTTTGTTGTTTTTTTATCATTTGGATAAGGAATTACCTGTTAGTGTCAGAGTTAATTTGAATTCTGTTTCATTTATGTTTCTAGAGATTCCACGCATGAAAAAGTACAGTCCTGTCTACAGCAATTTAGAAGCCGTAAGGTACAAATATTAAAGGAAGATTTCTTTGGTTTATTAGAGGGGCAGTGACCTTGATGGTCTCATCCTAGTTTCTATAGACATTTTTCAATGGGGTAGAACTTGGATTTTTTTTGGTATAGATAGAGGTCAGTGGTGTCTACAAAATCAGAAAGTGATGATTCTTGAACTGTTTGGAAGTTGACTGAGTTGTGTATTCACCAAAGATAAAATTCATTCCTTGTTGTTATGTGCCTGGTGTCTTCATGCCCTCCAGATGTTTGGCATAATCACTTTCTCCTGTGTCACCAGTGCTAAGGCTGCTTATCCCATCTCTATTTCCACACTCTTCTTGTTTTGCATCGTTCTGTTTAATCCTTTTATCTATCTTACCAAATGCCATCCGCTAGATTTCAAAGCTCCTTATTGCCTTTTCTTTCTCCAGCAATCATATTTCATGCAGTATTATCGCAAATGACAATCACAATGGATCTTAATGCTACACTCTATCATATAGTTTTTAATTCTTTAAACAGTATCTGTATTTTTCTTTTTAGGTGGTCTATCATGCTTAAAAAGTCCTCTCTAAATGTCTGACGAGTTACCTCTTTCTCTTATTCAAGGTCTCTTCAAATCTCTTCATCCCTAATGTCTGTAAAACACAATGCAGTAGTTAGGCTGCAGATACCTCCTCTTCTCCATCAAATCATCTGTGTTTACATGTTCTTTCTTGTGTTAACATTTAAACAGGTAAATGAAGACCTTTTTTTTATTTCCTAGCATGGAACACCCAAGTTAAGGGCAAAGAAATATACTGGGAGAAAACCACACCTTATCCTAACCTTGTCTGACATTGCCTGATATTTTCAAGTGCCTGTGAGTTTCCCTTCTCTCAATACACAGGTGCAATTTTTTTAAAGTGTAGCGGGACACATCTGTTTAAGAGATTTTTACCTTTTGCCACTAATGGCAACAGGATTAATTTTTCATTATTTTCGTCATGACAAGTAAATGTCACTGTGCCTGGCAGAACCACTTCTGCAAAGAGGATAGCGTCTGCTTTTCCTGAGCATTCTCTGCAGAGCTGCAGAGCTATAAAGAGGATGTGAGTCACATTTACTTGTTTTATCAGCGGAAAATGCATGCTCATCTGAGGACTCTATTTATTTCCAAAGTATAGTCATTTCAAGGACATAGGTGTTGAGTCTTTTCATGAGCAAGGGGAAGGAAGTGGAAAAAACCACAAAGACAGCAAGACTACCTTTGGTACAGTGCAAGCCCAATTAAATATTGTGCAAAACACAATGTCTTTAAATACAGCTGAGCTCTGAGGATGGACTGTTCCACTGGAAGGCAAGAAAGTCTCTCGAACACGCTGTACAGCAAGACTGCTGCACAACTGCAAACCTGAACAACTTTATTTCGGTCACATTTCTCCATCGGTAACAAAGGCCCAAATGCAATCGTGTTAGTGAGAAAACGTTAAAATTTATATTAGGGCCAAAAGCAAGGTGATTTACTTTCCCTTATCATGCAAACCCGATGTTCTTACAGAGCGGTGAAATAGCATTATTGTATGGTAGAAATGAAATTAATTTTGCTTTCTTGATTTCACCTGTATCCAATAAAAACAGCATTTTGCTTTCATGTCACTGACAGCCTGAGAAGTTATTTTTCTTTTTTTTAAATTTTTTTCCTTTTTTTCTCTTTTTTTTTCTTTTTTTTTTTTTTTTTGGCAGGGCAGATGTACGTGTGAAATAGGAAGTTTCATTAAAATAGAAATAAATTTTATTGAATCAGACCAGAGAAGTAGGTAGGTAATAAAAGCAAACATTGAAACTGCAAAGCAAGTGTTTGTTTGTTTATTTGTTTTTCCAAATTGTTTTCATAGTGACATTTCTCCTTCTGAACAGTGTCTCAAGATACAAAGCTGCATGCCTGAGCTAAGAGGATGAAGCTGTTGTTTAGGGAATTTTACAGAGCAAGAGTAAGGCTAGAGTTTACCTGCTTATATTTTCCTAATAAAAAAATGTATTTGGGTAATGTGAAAACAAAAGTTTGATCCGGTGATCAAAAAAAAAAAAAAAAAAAAAAAAAAAAAAAAAAAAAAAAAAAAAAAAAAAAAAAAAAAAAAAAAAAAAAAAAAAAAGTTGGTAGGTTTTCAGAAAAGAGGGATCTGAGGAACCCAAATACTTCTGCAACAGTTGTTCAGGTGGTGCTGGGTATTGCTAACAGTAAGACTAAGAAAGCTGCAAGTAGTTTGTGTGGGGAGACAGCACACGATATCAAGTGAGTCTCCTCCTTCACACAGTGGTCCAAGATACAAAGCTACTTACTGGTTTATGGTGTAGAGGATATAAAATTATTCTGACTGTGTGTGTGAGGAAGCATTTTCCAACACATTAACAACGTCAACATTTCTAAAGTGGGAGAAGTTCTTGACTGTTTAAAGACACAGTAGTAGTAGTAGTCCCTTGATTATTTCAAGACTCCATTACATTAATCTTCACACAAACTTAGAACTGACCATAGAAATATTAGAGCTTGGAGGGATAACTGTGAAAGAAGGCTGAGAGGAAATAAGGACAGCAAGGTGGGATTTATCAGTTCATGTTTTGATAACTATAGTAACACATATATATCTGATAACATATAAACATATCTGATACAGTCAACAGGGAGAAAAGGGGCATTTCTAGAACACAATTAACTTTATCTTAAAATGAGTGTTTAAAACAGGTCAAATAAATCAGGCCTGTTTTTCTCAGACAACTGTAAAAGAGATCCAGATAACCAGCTCAAATGTAAGTGTCTGTATTATGAATGTCTGACATTGGGTGAGATGAAGAGACATTTTACAAAGTCACAGAGAATTCTAAAGATCAAGCCAGGACCTCCTCCATCAACATATGTGACAGACAAAGTGCTTCTTCCGTTTAAAGGTGATCTTTAATATTTTTAATTATGAAGTTAATACTTTCCATATTTTTCCTTTGCTTGACTAGACCCAGCTAGGCTGACTAAGTTCTGCACATGTGGGTACATATTTTCAGGTTCCCAAACTGATGACCTCTATAGTAATGGACGGAGCTTTCTGGTTGCACTATGCAACTGTCACTCTTATGCTAACATCAGTCATCGTTACCATACGCTTTAGCTGGAAAAAGGCATGAAAAATCCAAAGGTAGCCAATTTTTAATGTGCTGTCTCAGTGTAGGGTCTGGCTCTTCACTATTTTGCCACTATTATTCATATTTTTTAAGAGGAGCATTAGATTCATAATTCATTATGTGTCTCAGCATATCTTCTTGTTTAATTCAGATTCTGTTAATATTCTCACCCCTAGAACTGAGTAGTTTTCTGTCACTGAGAGCAGTTAATTCCAGTGAAAGATAAAGAAAGAAGGAGGAGAAAACAGGAGGGAAGTTTGACAGAGTAGGATAATAAATAATATAATAATAACTAACCTATTGAGCAGTAGGTCGATTCTCTCTTACACTATACATACTACAAATTTGTTAATCCTTTGAAAGCTGTCTTATAGTTCTAGGCTACAAGTAGATTAGTATGAAGAAGGCCATGCGTTCAAGGGAAATACAAGGGATGGTGAGTTCTGATGTAGTAATAGTGTCTCCTAGGAACATACATTATTAGTCACATGGAAGATTCCTTTTTCCAGGTTATTTTCAGAAGCAGGTTTACTGCTTTCTTTCAGGAAGAACTCTTTTTAATTCTATGACCTGTTTCTTTGATCAGATTTAAAAGATTATGAAACAGGACAGAATCTTTTTTCTTTTTTCACCCATAAATTCAACATGGATGGCATGGCTTCTCAGGTGTTGGTTACACAGACACTTCAAATATTCTTTACTAAGCTCATGTGTAATTCAGTCATGTAGAATATATAGGCACACATAAAGCTGTTGAAACAAGACCAGTTTTAGGCTCAGATAAGGATTCCGCCTCTGTCCTGAAACCCACTGTTGTTCTTCAAGACTATATGAAAACCTTAAAAGAAAACATTTAGGTTTTCATTAAGGACAAAATGTCACAGTATGCACTTGATCCAAGTTCTTCTAAATGTCACTGGGAATGTTACAGAACCTCTGCATCACAGAATAATTAAGGTTGGAAGGGACTACTGGACATTAAGTGTTCCAAGCTCGAGCAGTGTCATCCAGAACCGATTACCCAGGACCCTGTCCATACAGCTTTGGAATATCTACAAGGACAGAGACAACACAAGCTCCCCGGGCAACCTGTGCCGCTGCTTAGTCACATGAGTAAAAAAGTGTTTCTTTACATTCAGATAGAACCTCCTGTGTTTCAGTTTGTACCCATTGCCTTTGGTCTGATCAGTGGATGCCTCTGAAAAGAGCCTGGATCCATTCTCTTTGCTCCCTCTACTCATCTACATTGCTCAATCTCCCCCTGAGCCTTCTCTTCTCCAGGTTAAACCATCCCATCTCTCTCAGCCTTTCCTCATAGAAGAGGTGCTCCAGTCCCTTCATCAGCTTAATGTCCCTTCACCGGTCTCTTTCCAGTATGTCCATGTCTCTTATGTACTGGGAACTCCAGAACCGGCCACAGTACTCCACGAGTGGCCTCATCAGTGCTGAATGAAAGGGACAATCCCCTCCTTTGACCTGCTGGCAATGCTCCTCCTAATGCAGCCCAGGATACTGCTGGCCTTCTTTCCTGCAATGGAACATTGCTGACTCACATTCATCTTGGCGTCCACCCAGATCCCTAGGTCCTTTTCTGCAGAGCTTCTTTCCAGCATGTACTGGTACACGGAGCTGTTCCTCTCCAAGGGCAGGTCTTTGTACTTCTCTTTGTGGAACTTTATGACATTCATGTTGACCTATTTTTCCAATCTGTTGAAGTCCCTCCGGATGGCAGTACAACCCTCTGCTTTTGTGTCAGCTGTAGATTTGGTGAAGGCACACTCTGCCCTGTCATCCAGATCATTAATGAAGATATTAAACAGGAGTGTGTCCAGTATTGCCCCCAGAGAAACACCAATATTTGCTGGTCTCCAACTAGTCTTTGTACCATTGATCACCACCACCTGGGCCAAACCACCTTGCTACCTGCTCATCCAGCCCATATTTCGTCGTGTTCTTTATGAGGATCTTATGGGACACTGTCAAAAGCTCTCCCCTCATCTACCACACCAGTGTTGTGCATGAGTTGACAGCAGAGTTTGACAATAATCTGAAATGATAGTCTAAATTAATACTTGTCATCCACTTGAGGAACGATAAAGGGCTTTGTTTACATACGACTCATGCTAATTCACACTAGCTATGGTTCGTGTCTGCTGTAGGGTCTCAGACACTGCTAAATAGCTGTATTAGTCATACCTGTGCAGAAACCTGCTTCCTACTGAAGCCAGATTCCATCCACATAACTTAACCCTCTGCAGATTTAATACTGGACAGTCCAGGCTAGTCCTTGATGACCCCGTAACTTTGCTTCTGGGTCCAGCTTAAAGAAAACTTATTTTCCTCATACCCAGTTGTACAGTGTGTGGCAGTTGTAGTTGCTAGGTCCCACAACAAAGCTGACAGCTTCCAGTGGGTCTCTCCATGCCAGACAGTGGACTATTTATTCTTGGCTGGTTAGCCTCCAGGTGTTACTGATCAATTGACAGAGAAACAGCAGTGCAATGGGAGATATCAGCAAGGAGATCAGATTCTGCCATGTGATAGAGAAAGGGAGGATGAGAATGGCTGTTTGCAGAACAGCAATAGATTGGCTGGAGATAGAGCAATGATCAAGTAAGGGTTTGTTAAGAAATTTTCCTCAGTTTCATTTTTGTTCAAAGCAGGACTGTTCATGACAGCTTGGAAGGGCTGCTGTGGACCCCTGCTGTGACCTCTGAGCAGTGGAAGCCAGCATATTATAAGTAGTATTTCTTCAGCAGCCCACTGGTGCTAGAACTCTTCTGTTCAGGACAGAATCATGATTTGGAGACTGACAGCTAGTTTGTAGTGTTACTGTCCAGGGCTCTTATGATAGATGTCTGAGTTACCGGTGTATTTGTTATTTGTTGTCAGGTGCTCTAGCCCTCACCAGGTTATTGTTAGTTTTGAACATGATAACCTGGAACTGAATCTTGGCAATGGTTGCATCTGATAATGTAAATAGAGACATGAAAATGAGCAGAAGGTAACAAAATACAAGATCACGCAAGTAACAGAAAACTTCAATTCAAACACTTCTATCACTGCAGCTTGCAGATGGGTGTTTCTGTAGGCTTTTCTCCTGGCTTTTTGCTGGAAGAGATGGTCAAAACTTGTGATTTCTGTGAGAAATTTCATATAGGAAATTCAAAGAGAAAATTATTATGAAAACAAAACAAAAGAAAAAAGATGAAAGAGGAATGATCTTTTTATGGTTGGCAGGTTGGACATATTTGGAAAACTTCAAATTTTTCACAGAACCACTCTGCACTACAATCAAGCATTCATCTGAGTCTTGGAGGCAGTAAATGCCAAACTATTCCTTACGTGTAGTAGTAACGATTTCTTACCAGGACTCCAGGGTGGGATGAATTTCTCTTTTGAACATAACAGTCTATACTGTAAAACCTGAAAATTGCATGCTGTTTAGTGACATTGGCATGAAATATAAGGGAACTTAAAATCAAATTTGAGGCATTAGAAACACAAGAATGTTCTTTAATGTGCTGTTTGTAATAAATGGAAGAAGTGATTAGAAAAGGTTTTCCATTGTGACACTGTTTTTCTGTTACTGTTCCTGCCAAACATATTAGGGGAACTATATAAAGAACCAGTGAATATGTATGATAAATTACAAAAGACTGCTGTTAAAATATTGAGCAAACTGTTATCCCAAGTCAGTGGGGATTTTTTGCCACAGTCTTCTCCGATTTACCTATTCATTGCCAGAGCATAGGAATGGTGGAACTGATAAGCATAACAGCTTGTTATCTTTTCTGAGACATTTCTGAAATAAATAAATGATTTTTAAAAAGACAGAAAAGAGAGAAGACCTTTCTGAATGTAAGTTCATAATGAGAAAAAGTAACAGAAAAACTTGTAATCTTATTTTATCTTTTGACTGTGCAGTCAAATTTCAAAAACTAATACGCTCCTGATAGAATAAGAGCTCTAAAGAAGGGATTAAATTTCCTACTATGTTTGCAAACATCTGCATTGTACAAATTCTTTAGAACTCTGTATGTATTTGGGTGTGCCTGTATAAAATATAACACTCCTATATATATTTACAACTACACGCATTTTTTCCTTAATTAAGATACTTTTAAAAGCTTTTCATAATAGTAAAGAGTGAGATCTATAAGAACTGTACTTATTCTGTAACCAACTTTCACCACTTACTTGTAATTATATAAGACAGCATTAAACAAGCAAAAAAATCTTAATAAGATTGATAATGAAATTATATCATCCGTTAAAATACTGTATTAGCTGAATTTTGGAGTGAACTGTTTTCAGAAAATGCTTCTTTGCAACCAGCTTGATCTCCAAGAATATACTCTCACCTGCTTCTCAATACTCTGTTGAGAATTTTGTGTGAGCACCTATCCTGAGGACCTGAGAGTACCTCTGAGCTCCAAGGTGTGGTGGTCCTATAAGTAGTAGTTTAAAAGCAGAATGACCAAATCAAGAGACCGGGAACAATAATCATACATTGCTCTTTGGTGAGTCTTCTGAATTGACTGGCAGATTTATGATGAAAATATTATATACAGAGAAATAATATTATGTTTAACTCTCACTCTCATTCAGTCTCCATCTTGATTTACCTCTTCATTGAAACACTGAATTAATAGCTGTCTTTTCAGAATTTTAGTTTTACTATACAGAGTTATTTATTAACAGCTCTATGGAGAAGATATTAATATTTCCCAGGAAAATTTTGAACATAAAATGCCATATAAATACTGTGAATAAAAGTTATACCAGTGTAAATACTATTAAATTTTTATTTCATAGTAAATCTGATGATGTTTCTTATTTTAAAAGCCTTATTTTAATGAGGCTTCAATATACTTCTACCCATGAAAAATTTAGCACAAATATATAAATATATTCCTCTGTTCAGAAAAGATGCTGCATTCATGGTGGACAATATGATCTTCTTTATTTGAGCAAAATTGTATCTTTTCTTGGTCACCAAACAAACAATATGAAGGTCTGCAAAGGTCATTAGTCTTTCAACTCTTTTGGTTAATTAGTGGTCGGTCTCTTCCATTATTAGCAGACAGAAATCTGTACTTAACACAGAAGATAGGGGCTATCCCTCACATAAAATAGATTTTGGTATTTATTAATCGGCTACAAGTCTGCAAGTTTTTCTTGAACTCATACATTCCTTCTCCATGCTGCTGGCTGATATCTTGCCATGAACTATAAGGGGCACCAGCAGATTTGCTGTATGGAGAAGTTTCATGTTTTATTTGGGCAGGTTAATGACTGGCACAATTTTGTTCTTGTCTCACTTTCCTGGCCCTTTCTCTCTAACATACCTAATCGCCACATTTTGTACACTGACACAGATCATTAATAACTGTTTATACCCTTCCCTTCCTTCTCTTTATTCTTTTGGGCCAAAACAAGTCAAATGCTGCTACATAAAACCCTTGCGGACCAAAAATTTGGTTGCTCTTCTCTTGGAGTCATATACTTCTATCTGCAGGTATCTGTAACAGCCTGGTTTATGAGTACAGAGTCTGTGCTGTGTGACAACAGTGAGCTATATGACCTGACATGCATTCTTTTCCAAACGAAGCTACATGAAAATAGCTAGAGTTAAACTCTAACTGTTGACCATTTTTTGTACAAGGTTAGGATCAGTGAAAGGCAAAATCAGATTAAATGAGGATGGCTAACAATTCTATTAATAAGCTGATGAATAAGCCTTGCCATTAGGTTTTCTAGCCTGGCACCTACAATTTTTATGAATTATATGTTAATTCTTTCAATCATATTGTGATTTTTCTGCCTCAACTTTTGCTCCTTGGTATCACTTTTCTAAACCCAGAACAACGCTGATATAGACATAAGAGAGTAGACCTGAATTTTTCATTAAGAGCTTAAATGAAGACACCAACATTTCAAAGCAAAGGTGACAATACTATAAATACAATTGTTGGCTATGCAGTCTGTGTGAAAACAATATGTTTCACCAGAATAGAATGTTCAATATGAACAATATTGAATGTTCAATAAAATGAAAAAAAGAGAAAAGAGCTCACTTTATTTATAAAAAACAGACTGTGAGTTTGTTGCCTTTGTTTATGATAAATATGTAAAATTATTTATCATCCCGATGGTGCTTTTAGTCTTGTATCCACCAAATCCCACTGATACACCCAGAATGGAAACTGTAAATTGGGCCTCTCTAATCTAAGATGTCACCCAGGATCAAAAAAACTCTTTCTGATCTAGACCAAGGATCTGAAATAAAATTTAAACTAAACTGAAATTCAACAATTTGCATAAATGGGGTTCCATCTTTTTTCTGATCTCCACTGGCACATATTTCACGGCTAGTAAATTACTAGCATTTCAAAATGCTGGTAAAAAGAGAAGACATTTGTAAATATCCACGAGAGCAATACTTTGTAATGAATTTATCAAAAACAACACTTCTTGCTTGCTCTTCTCTTCCTAATCAATATAAAAGCCCATGATTATATGCAGATGGGATTACAGGATTAAATTCAAAGAGGTAAGGGAGAATCATTCCTTGTACGAATATGTAAGGAAAAATTAAGTGGTAGAAGTGGTGTAGTAGAATAACGTAAAAGTGTATGTTTTCAATTTGTTGTGAATAATACTTGTGCAGTCCAAGAAAAGTAAAATAAAAAAAATTCAAGCTCAGAAAGTTCTAAAGAGGCTTAAAGGACTATCTGGAAATTGATACAAAAGTCATTATTACTTTTGAGAGTTGTCTACACTGTCCTTGCTAACCCTGTTTTATCTGAAGAGCTTGGTAACAACTAACTGATAGCAAATAGCACAAGAACATTTTGCGCAGAAGCTAGCCTTGGAGTATGAAGTCATGAACTTGTTTAAATCTATGGAAAAATCTCTTTTGACTACAGGAAGGCTGAGATTCAGACTTGATGTTTTAAATATGTCCTTCTCGATTAA
The DNA here is from genome assembly GCF_000710305.1 of Buceros rhinoceros silvestris. Classification (NCBI taxonomy): domain Eukaryota; kingdom Metazoa; phylum Chordata; class Aves; order Bucerotiformes; family Bucerotidae; genus Buceros; species Buceros rhinoceros. The sequence continues at coordinate 23,303 of NW_010405183.1, read as the reverse complement.
GTGCTAAAGGGTAAATGGAGTGCTAGCAGGAGGCCTGATCAAACAGTCATAAATATTTAGGTAGTCCATTCCAATTTCCATCAAAGCATAAAGAAATGACACAGAAGGGCAAAACTAAGCGGTAATGAAAGTCCATCTGTTTCTAAAGTGCCAGGAGGTTACATGAGAGTTTTTTCCAAAGGAACCCAAGAGTGTAGCTCAGAAGTATGTGTACAAACTTAGAGCAACTCAGGCAAGCAGAGCATTCAAATACTGACTAATTTTCTTAATTGTTTGTAATACTCATGGGTGATATATTCTGCCACCATTAACATAATTTTGCAACCTTACATGCAATATCAGATTTAAATATAAGAATATAATAGATTTCTGCATGTATTTTAGAAGTATCTCAACACTATGTATCGTGAACAGCTAATTATAGTTATATTAACAGAAGAAAATACAGAAACACGTTTGAAATCATATTTCAAAGTAAGCTTCAGAGCATGGCAGAAATAAAAATATAGAAAGGAAAGAAAATTTTAAAAATGTTTGTTTTGATGATATAATCCTTGCAAGATGTGGAAAGTAAAATTCCCCTGTTGTATAAGAAAATATACTTTTTACCTGATGAGGAAAAGGAATAATTAGAAACTGAAGTTTACCTGAGATTACTACTTTCAACACTGGCCTACTTTCAGCATTTCCTTGATACAATAAATTTGTGCTTTTCTGAATTAAACATTACACATGACCTTTTATTTTGACTGGTTGTCGTAATTTGGGATAAAATGCGAAAATCAGTTAACATATGTTAATCCCCAAATGTCCCATTTGCAGGTTTCGTGTATGTGATTTAATGATGCACATATGAAAAAGTACTGCTTGTCTGTTTGAGGTCTGATTAAGAGACACAGGAAGATTTACAATTATAGGAAACTTATGAGAGACAGCATTTCCCAAAGTCTGCTCCATCTGCCTCCGGGAACCGAGGTTACTGATAGAAAGACTCTGGTCCCAATCTGATAAAGCAGTACCCCTCCAGCTGTGCTGACTCCTTCGCAACCCTTTGGGTGACTCAGGGCTATAATTCGCTTTGAAATCCAGCTGCCATTTTTTCTTGCAATGAGCATTTTCTCCAGATTTCATGGCAGCTCCTGACAATCTTGTGTTTCTTTTGGACAAACTGGTCTGGTCATTCTGGACTGTTTCATCAATGATGAGCAACGAAATTTATTGTGTGGATGCAGGTAGAAGACATATTTGTGATTTTAGCATGGAGACACACATGCGTGCAGGTTTTCCGTGATAGAAATCTTAAAGATGACTGATGGTTTGATATTTTATATACGTTAAGTGGGGCATTTATTAAACCTCCTCAGTAAAAGGACCAAGATATAAGGAAATAATTAAACCATCTGTATCAGGTATTCTCTTTCTTCAAATTACTTTCCTTTGAGTTAGAAGAATTGTGAAGGCTTTTGGCTTTTTCCTCCTTATTGGCATGGAGCTTTACATTTTATTCTGACTGTTTGCTTCTAAAGAGGTTGTTTTCTAAGCCAAAAGGACCTTTGCTGTGTGCTTTAAATTATTATTTAGTTTGAAATTGGTTAGGTCCCTACCTCCGCACAGAATAAAATTTTGAATAGCATTCAGTTCACAGCTAAATTTTACTATCTGTGAATAGTGTCGCATTGCTTCCATCTTACAACAGATGTGCTGCATATTGTCGTTGATCTGTGGCAGGTCATCCAGCAAGCTTGGGGTATGGGGAGGAGTGATGTGAAGGAAATGTTGTATAGCTTTCAGTCAGTAAAAGCAAAGACAGCAAAAGGGGAGAGGAAAGGGAGTTGATATAACCAGCATGCTTCCTTTGATAACTGACACATCTGGTTAATCGTATTTATAAATAACATAAATTAATACAAACACATACATAGATATATATATGAACCAGTTGTAAATGTCTAATTACATTAAACAAAAGCACTGTTTAATCTTTTATATATATAAATGCCTCTGTAAGTGGAGCTCATTAGAAATAATCCAGGGTGAAAGAAATTTTTTAAAAATACATTCAATGGTATCTATCACAATTATAGTAACTTTTTTAGGAATAGATGTTCTTTCATTAACAAGTAGGGACAATAATGATTTTATGAATGAATAACCTTAACCCACTCCATATTTCAATAGGTTTTTATAACACTAGTCTTTAACAGTGTAAGAATAAGGAACAAAATGCTGTACTTGATATGTAGCACTTGTATTTAACTTTTCATTATCATGTCTCTCCTCCCACTGAGCTATACTTTGAGTCACACAGAGTTAATACTTCAAAAGAGAAATTGGTGAAATATGTTGTCATCGTCCTTCATGACTGGATGTGTTTCATTCTTGCGTATTTAAGTAGTTCAATGTATAGGAAAAGGCTACTTCTGAACAAAAACATCTGAACAAAGTATAGAAGACTTATGTTATTTTGCATAGGTGACACATGAGCAGACATTAAAACCTCTTTAGTAAAATTTGCATGTAATACTTAAGCCTGTTTATAAAAGATGCTCAGAATCTTGAGTATCTCTGTCTCAGTATTTATCTGAAGTGTCTCAAAGAAAAGAGGGTATTGAAAAATAATTCCTAGTTGTAGGTGTCTAATTTCTCATCTGAAGTCACATGGATTTAGCGGTATTTGTGTCTAGGTTTTCACCTAGCAGATTCTCAGACTGGGGTGCGTGAGCGTCACATTCTGCATTTTTGTCTTGGACAGATTGGTTTGCACATTTTTATCAAGTTACTTTGGAAACACACAGTAAATTCAGCTTTGAAGGGAGGGACTGGATTTTTACTGCACTGACCCAGAGCTGCAGTGCTTCACAGTGAGTCCAGAAGATGCCTTCTGGATACTTCAGCTGCAAGATGTGGGCTCACTGCAGCTATACACACTTGCACGGGAGGGTTTGTGCACCAGGAGGCTATGGCACAGGGAGCATGTTCATGAGCCCCAGGCATGCCATGGCGAGGCTGGGACTACTGCATGGGCAGCAGCTGAGATGCACATGTTCAGGTGAAGAGGGTCATTGACTGCTCCAGAAGTCCAGGACAAGTTTAACTTGCTAGGAAAAAAACAGAAGTATTTGGAAGAAACTGCTTGAAATGTCTTGGATTTTCTTGTTCTTGATCAGGAGTAGGAAACCTAGCTACAAAAAAAAAAAAAAGTAAATGCTGCAAAGTAGTTTGAAAATTAAACCAAATGAATGTTCAGTTAATGTGCTTATTGTTCAGATTATTAAATACCAAGTAATTCATTAATGACATGCATTTCTAAGAGCTTTTTTTTTTGTCTACATTTAAAGGGATTTTTATGACTACTTCGGTCAGCTGTTGAAACTCAGTTTGTTAGGAGCTGTTATGTAAGTTTGTTGGTATTGTTTCCTCACACTTATTAAATGATTTGGAGAGGAGCTAAAAGAACACGAACATGGAATTTCAGATATTGAAAATGTAATAGGGTCCAAAATAGAAATATCCAAACAGTCTGTGTTTACTTTTCAACCTTAGCGGACTGGGAATTTTTGTTTATTTGTAAACAACAGTTACAGATGGGACAGAAATTGCCGTAAGCAGCTTCCAGTCTTTCATTGATGAATCTCTTTGGAATGGCTGTCGCTACATTTTCAGAAGCAAGAAATGATTCAGAAACTCTCATTAACCAGATGATGTGAAACAGGAGAAGAGTTACAAGTCCCTATTCAGTTGCAAATTTCGTACTGAATCCCAATTTATTTGGTCTCAGAATCCTTCAAAATCCAACAACTGACCATTTGTATTAGGAAGCTTTCCACATTGTATTTATTTAGTAAAGGTGGCTATTGGGAGTTTACCTTATTAATCTGTGTGTGTTTTCTTTTCATTTTTAAAAAAGATATTAATTAAGGTGTCCAAAGAATAAAAGCCTTAGGAGAGAATGGAGAAGACAACAAAGGGTTCACAGTTTGTAGAGCTTCCTCTGGCAACAGTAAGAAACTGTATTTTCTCATAACCAAACATTTGTCAATATACTAGAAATATGAATGCGTGTCACCATGTAGAAGTGCTTTTACACTAGTCTTGAATTTGTGGTAAATTAGTGCAACTATGTTACTATCAGACTAATGAAGAATTTTTTTTCCTCAGCTTAGTTAAGGAAAACAACTTGGAGAGTAAATTCGGTTTTAGGTGACAGAAATTTATGTACTAAAACTGTGTAAAATAACCTTGAGCCCCGACTGTCAAATTTCTGACAGTGAAATACAACCCTTACGTGTTTGTTAACCCCAAGGCCTGGGAATGGATATTTGATAATTCTTAGTTGGATAAATCAACATAGCAATGTCGACTCAGTCTATTTTTTGAAACAAAGTATCTTTTTTGTATTGACAAATAGAATTACCTAGGAAAGACTTACCTTTTCAGAAATAGAAGTTTTTTTCATTCCCATAGATCTTTGTGTGTTTTTAGCTTGTATCATGTTAGTCTAGTCTCCCATATTTCTCCACCAGCGTAAGATAATGTTAAGAACTAATAAATAGAAGTAAAAAGCCTTAAAAAAAATGCAGATGCTGTTCACCAGTAGTAAATCAAGGAATACCATAGGGGCCTTTTAATGGATTCAGAACACTGTCCTATAAAAGTTTCAGGATAAATATAATTAGCTGTTAATTTACCACTGCGAGCTATGCTGACACTATTACAACTGTGCTGTACAGGGAAAGTGAATTTTAATTGCTTCAGCATATTTTCAAATGACATAGTTATTCAGTCAAAACTGCATGTTTGTCTAATGATCATCACTTCTTTAAATGGAATGTATTGCAGCTGAGGAAACTGCATAAGGATGATACAGACTAAACAAGGTATGTTCTCTGTGAAGAAAATAGTAGTGCAAAAGATTGTGCAAAGGTTGTGCAAAACTGGCCTGCTAAATAGTGTTTCTGGCCAACTTCTGCACATGATAATCTCAGTTCTGATATTTGCTAGTGATGTCCACCTAACATTGCACAGTCCAGTGGTTTCTGAGAGTCCCCTGAGCCGGAACATCTTAGCTGTACCGTTCTTTATATACCTCTTAAATGCACTGTGGGGATAATGGTTTTCTTCTGTTGTTACCCATGCCTGCAGCAAAGACCTATTTCTATCATGTTTACAGAAAACTGAAACAAGTGCTATTTGATGCTGTTTAAGGTTTTATTCTGCTGCTATGTCCCTTCTGAGTTAGGACTACGCCGTTGGCAGTGTTTCAGATACCACTTTGATGCTTGCAGGTCTCATCCCTAGAAGAGATCACATTTGAAATGTCAGAGAGTTAACGATTGGAAATGATGTAAGCAGTTTCTTTCTCAAGGGTGAGCTGTTTGTCAAACATACCTGGCTGCTTAGCTCTCTTAGTCTCCTATTCAAGGCACAATGGCAACAACTTCTTAGACACTTCTAGACAAGCCACAAACACAGGTAGAATTGCATAAGCTAGAAAAATAAAGACACAGATCTACAACCACGTTGATTTATTTCTTAACTCGTGTATCAAAGTGCTGAAGAAATACTGTTAAAGTATTTCCTATATTTGTTTCCGTATTCTTCCAGGAAATTATGTCAATTAATTTCATAAGCATGCAAAAATTCACAATACATTACATACAGAGTATTTTTCTCCCTGTTACTCTCCATCCCCACCACCTGTTGTCTGATTTAAGAATTAGGTAAATAAAATTCTGCACCGATTTTTAATCATCCATCCTAACCTATCCAGAAGAAATGTCTTATAATAAAATGTCCTAAAATTATTATCATTACCTAATTTCTTCAGTTGCATAATTTCATCTGTGCAGTTTTTATTCCTCGGTTTATTTTTGGGTCAGAGGGATTGTAGCAGTAATGGCTCTGAGATATAAAATAATTTTTTGTTTTCCCCAAACTGCCATTTCTTTTTCATTATCATTATGTAAAATTACTTACAGATCAAATCAATTAGAGTGAAAAGAGGACACTCTATGATACAAAGTGTGAACCAGAGGAAGGAAGAAGAAATCCTGATGTATATAAAAAAAAGATATCATACAAAATGAGGCAGAATGAAAGAAGCATAGAAGAATTACAGAAGACTGACAAGCTTTCTTCAGATCACTGAAAGATATAATAAACTTCCTAAAACCAAGAAACTTTCTGAGTTGAAGAATAAAGACATGGAGATGCAATACAGACACCATGACACAAATGAGATAGTGTAGGAAGATTTTAATATACTGCTTCATAGTGAAATAGCACATAATGTACCTATAAACATTGAAGATATGTAGAACTTGCCTATTAAAGTTTCAAAAAGCTATAAGATTTGACAAAAGATGAAACTGAATTAAATTATTACTCCACATCACAATCACCTGACTGCCATTCCTTCCAAGGATATCTCATCTGACTCCACATTATGCTCATTAAATAATGGTCAGACTCCAAAGGACATCTGCAGACTCAGTGTAGTGAGCTTCTTATTAGCTGCTTTTGAAATGCAGAGGGAGTGACATTTTTTTTTTTTTTCCTAGGAGCTTGTCCTTTTCAGCAAAGAACTGTGTACTTGTCCATGCAGCCGCATGGCAGAAGTTTCTGGTGTGGCCACACAGGCTTATAAGTACTAAAGCCAATCTGGGACAGTAAAGTACATATATTTTGACTTGAGAGATTCATGGCTTTCATTCTTACGGAAAAGGTTTTCAGACATCCTGAGCTGGATATCCAGTCATCTTGATAGTTAGCTGAAGACCACTGTGATTGTCATGGTCAAAGGAGCTGGCTAGTGTGATAGATACTCAGCTTTCTCTCACTATGTTCTGGGGAATATGATGAAATGCATTCAAAGTCCCTTCAAAGCAACTGCAAAATGCCAATCTTATGGCTGCCATGTATTTTGCTTTTTTCCCCTGTTTGCCCCCCTCCCATTTCTGTGTAGGTTTTCCCTTTAAAACTTAAGCATGGCATGCTTCCTGTATCACAGTGTGATGGGTTGGCAAAAGATCTCCTTCATAGGAGAATTTGCTATAACTAATCAATTGTATTCCCTGCCATGTGACGTCAGCTGCATCTCCATTTTTCATTGGTTAAAAGTTTTCGCGGGTCTGTTCGAATTTTGCACTGCTGTTGCTTTAAAAGCTGTGC
>NW_010405183.1:1626-15724 GCF_000710305.1 Buceros rhinoceros silvestris | reverse complement strand
GTTGGCCGTCGCTCCGCCCCCCCTTCCCAGAGCTGCTGTCAACGCTGCTCGCCACTTCTTCAGCAAACCGCTGCCGCTGCGAGTGACCAGCTTAGGAACCACGTGCCACGGGGGATTGGAGCCCTCCTCTGTCGCTTCTAACAAGCCATGCTTTTGCCGCCACCATGCCCGAGGAGCCATGCCATGCACCTACCAGTGCTTACTGTTTGCCCCCACCCGATCCATCCCCCCTTGCCTGCCGCCTGCTCACCACCGGAGACTAGCCGTGCCTGCTTGCCTGCCTTATTGCTTTTCCTGGGGTTGCCGTCGCTGCTGCCACCCTTCCCAGAGCTGCTGTCAACGCTGCTCGCCACTTCTTCAGCAAACCGCTGCCGCTGCGAGTGACCAGCTTAGGAACCACGTGCCACGGGGGATTGGAGCCCTCCTCTGTCGCTTCTAACAAGCCATGCTTTTGCCGCCACCATGCCCGAGGAGCCATGCCATGCACCTACCAGTGCTTACTGTTTGCCCCCACCCGATCCATCCCCCCTTGCCTGCCGCCTGCTCACCACTGAAGCTGCTTTTGCTGTTTCTCACCCCAGGGCTATTTTGCTTCCCTGCAGTTTCGGTAAGCTGCTGCCGCTGGGACCAGCCAGGAAAACCCCCCTCGCTGCCATCTGCCAGAGCCTTCTGCCCACTGAGCCGTGCACGCCATGTGGGACCGGGACCCCACACGCCCGAGGAGCTGTTTCCCTGCTTGCTACGTTTTTCGCTGCCAGGTTTGCCTTTGCTTTTGCTTCAATCCACGATAGACTGGTAAAAATTGTGTTGGTTTTCGGTTTTCCCCACGTGGCACCGCGGCATTTTGACTGCCGCGGGTTTTCTTTGTAACTGCCGCCACTTGGCCGTTGCCATCTTTACCCTGCCACGGTTTTACTTTCAGTCCCATGGTTTTAACCCTCACCTTTCCATTTCCCAAAACCCTCAATACCTCTTTGGTTTTGTTTTGTATTTAATATTTCTCTGTTTGTTGTGTTATTAAAGTTTGTTTCTGTTTTCAAAAAAAGCATATTAGAGGTCTCATGAGTTCTTTTCTCCCTTCCCCTATTTCTGCTGGAATAGGGGAAGGTATTATTGCTACCAGACCTTGGCTCAACCTCGGCCAAACCGGTGACACACAGAACCCTTATAAGGTCTTGAATTTGCTATTTTATGAATAACTTCTCAAAGTGGCATGATATAAAAGTCTGCTTTTTCCACTTTATTGTTACTTCTCACTTAACCTGGGCTCTACAGACTGCCCTGAATTAATTAATCTACATCACTCTTGGAAGATAAGAAGTTTGTTAAAGAGCAACCAGTGACATATGATGACAAAGAGGATGCATGGGTCAAGCAGAGTTTGCATTGCAGGTTCAGTTCCTCAAAATGGATTTAATTGCAAAACAAATTATGAATAAGGTTAAAGTGAAAATTTAAATCACAGTGTGTGTAACATCTTCAAATAAACCCTGCTGTTCCACACTCTTCACAGGTATAATATCCTTTAAAGGAGCGGTCAGTCACTTGCAGCTGTAAGGACCTGGACCAATAATGAGAAGCTATACAAACAGAAATGAAGAAAGCCATGCAAAAATTGGTGTGATTTTTAGGCCATTTTGACTGTTTTGGGACAGTTACAATCCTCTCTCAGTTTCTGGACCTCTCATTTTTTATTTTGCTTAATGTCAGGCTGCAGGCTGCCCTATAAATGTACATATATAAATGCATAACATCTACATTATAGTTTTTGTTATACAGTTTTCCTTGTAAATTTTCACAGTTACTTCTGAAGTGATCAGGAGGACTCCTGAGAGCCGGAAGACAACATGTTGGTAGTCACTGTATTACATGTCAGAGAGTAGCAGATCATCACAGTATTAATAGATATCTCTGTATTTCCCAGAAGACCAAGGCTGGGAGAGGAAGGAAAGGATGGACTGAGGGCTCGTAGATCTGTAAGGATAAGAATGACATTTCCAAATGCGACTGAATGCCTCAAAGGAGCCCAGGAACCATGAGGATGATTCAGCAGCTGGGCACACACATGTCATGGTGCCTGCAAGTGTGTCCATATGGAAGTGAGAGTGCAAATGTATGAAATATATCTCCCCCCAAAGCAAAAATCACCTTCCTTTACTGAGAGGCATCATATTTCCTGTGCTGTTGCTGCATTATTTCCTACAAACACACAATGAAATGGGAATTTTCTGTACAGTTTAATTCCTAACAGTCAGGAAGGTCACAGAAAAATCACAGAATAAATGTCCACATGCAATATTAGAAAAGTAGCTGTTCCTAACAGCTATCCCTGCCTGTTATGCCAATCACAGATTTTGGGCAAACTATTAACCTCATCTCAATAACAATAAAAATATACACAGAAATGGGAAAATGTGTCAAATTAAATATTTATTTTTGCAGACTTACATTTGCTGTTTATTCAGTTAGCTCTAATAAAAGAGATACATGATGAAGGTGGTATGTAATGTCAAGAATTCCAGAATGAACGTTGGAAAACAACAGTCTTTTATGTAATTACAATGAGATTTAGCTATTGACCTTATTTTTATACCTAAAATAGTGATAATAGATATCTATGAAAACCAATATAAATGAAAAAAATTGTATATTAGTTATTATTTTGTATAGTATTACTTTATTATTTTTCATATTAGTCTATATTCTTTTAATAAACCTTGATTTTAGACTGAACTGCAATAAACAATGACCTGAGACAGTATTACAGGTAAAAGATAAGTGGTTCCATTTAAAATGTGCATATTTCCCTTGCCTTTAAAACCTGAATTCAGTCAGAAAGTAGTTCACTGTTTCATGTGAAAATAGTACACTCTGGAATCTTTAAATTGCTTCCAAGAAAAAAAAAACAAACCCCAAAACCAACCCCCAAAAACAAACAAAAAAGCAAACGAGGGGGGAAAGAAATATTCTAAATCAACTTCTCGTCCCTTGATGCATCCTGCTTTTTCCTAACATTGCTAAAAGATTGCTAAGTTATATTGCCCAGAAATCATTTATTGAGTTTACCTTTCCCTGTGATTTTTGTCAAAGCTTATTGAAGCATGTTGTCAGTTCTCTAACCCAATTTTAAGGAATGGCTCACATGAATTTCAGATTTTATTCCTGTAGGATAGAGTTTGCAAAAGTCAAACTTTTGTTCAGGGTATACTTTGTTAAAGGAAAATAAACTCTCTGCTCTGAGAACCAAAGCTAAGGAATGGAGGCTTCATTTGAGAAACATTATCTTGGAGAAGTAATGCTGCTTATTAAGGAGGAACTGAGTTAGAAATGGAACAAAAGCCATTCCACAGTGTGGATAGTGTTCATAAGTCAATTATGAGCTCTTTACTCCTGTACCCCAACTAATCCACTGTGCAGGCACACTGCTTTCCATTTTAAGCTCTTTGTTTTCTATTAGCTCTCTGCAATAGGTAAGGCTGCTGACAGTCCATTTCACTTTGTTTCCCTGTCTTGCAGTTCTCTTGGACATAGTTTTGCTATTCTCAAGCCCACTGCATACTTTGAAAACCTCAGTTTCTGTATTCATTTCACACAGATTCAAGTTATGGAACTGCATGCTACTCTGTGGGGTAAAATATGCCGTTACTGTATAATTACATGGATTTTAAAAGAAAAAGTTTTGTTGACTGTCTGACAAGTCTTTGTCTACAGCATATATAAATTTTTATTACAGAATTTGGGTACAAAAAAGCCAGTTTTAGATTTTCTCTTTTTCATATACTTCATTTTACTCTGAAATATTGTCCTCTGGTCCTTGGCAAGACATGCCTCCAAAATCATGCCTGGCATTGGGACAGTGGTGGCTGGCATGAGCCAACATCATGTCAGGGAGGGGAATAAGAGCTGTGTAATATGGACAATCATTTACAAGTGCCTGAGTAAGTCTGTGCCTTTTATAGCTTACTTGTACATATTTATACATATTTATACTAGAGCAGAATATAAATTATTTCAATTTTAGTGTGAAGCACTAATTTTCATATATTCTCTGAGGTTGCATATATACACGTCTTTCTGCAAAATGTACCACTGCATCTTACCGCTGTGAAAATTCAGACTTTATTGTAAATAAGCAGTGTTCACTTCTTACCTTGTTGCTCGTGTCTGCACTGTTAATTTGCCTCTGTGACAGTAAAGCTTCTTAGGAAAAATAGATTTTACTGATACAGAAATATTGAGTTCTACTTGTTCAAATGTGCAATCTTATTTGCAAAAGAAGTGACATAGTTTTTCATTATTGTACAGTGTGTCCCAATTTCTGCATTAAGTTCTTCAGTTTTTCCACAAGTTGACATTTGAATTTTTGAGGGGAGAGTGGGTGGAAGATCAAGTTTGTCAAAGGACCACTACTCAACAATTCCCTGTTGGCAGCATTACTGTCTTATTTTCCCAGTCTAAGTCAATACAAATGAGTTGGTGCTGTCTGCAGACTCAGACGAATTGGATGTATTAGACTCTGCAACTTCAAAATGACTCAGTGTTTCTTATTTCATACCAGTTCTTCTGTGACTCATGGCTGCAGTTTCTTAGGAATAGGTTTGATAAGTGTTTTTTCTCCTTCTCCTGAGCGTTATACAATAAACTGGAGAAGGGGAGATTGTTCTCACTAGCAGGGTTACATCTATAACAGTTACTACCAGAAGAGTTATGTCTATATATCAAATCACCTTGTATTTTTCTTGAGAGCGACATGTTTCCCTAAGAGGGAGCAATAGTATATCATTGGAAAAAATATTTTTGGCCTTAATCACTGAGTTTGGGATTTCTTTGTTTTGTTTTGTTATGTTTTGTTGGGTTTTTGTTGCTTGGGTTTTTTTGTTTGTTTCTCTAAGCAGTTCTTTGTTGATGGTTGTAATAGCATATTCTCTGAGTTTCATTCCAGACAGTGCCTTGAATACTATATTTAAGATCAATAAAGGAAAAACAGAGAATACATACGGGCTTGGGAGATATCCCTATTTAGTTTGAAAGCTTGGCCAATGTGCTACCACTTAAGAAAGGCGCCTTGTGAGCTGCTCACTTTGGTCCAGCGAGGTGTACTTTCCCAACAAGCTTTAATGAAAGTCTCAGTGAATGAAAAACCTTTAAAATACATTACCTCTTGAAAGTACAGAAACATGCCTAGATGCTCTGTAGACTTTTTCCTCTGTGAGTTGCACACAAACTGTAGAAAAACTTTTCAGAGTTTGATATGATAATCTTTAAATGAAACTTTCTGCTAGAGACTTTACAGTATGGCATATTCTATGGCATCTTCAATTACATTATGAGCGCAATGCTCCCCTCCTTCTTTCTAGTCTGGTTCATGTGAGATAACCTAATTATCTACAAATAGTCTATTCAAGTTAGTGAAGGAGTCTAAAATCCACGCTACAGGTTAAACTATGGGAAAAACTCATTACATGTATAGACACTTTGGATTGTAAGCAGAAACACATAGCTATTGAAAAATGTTCCACTATCCTCTCTTTTAAATAAAATAGCTTCTGTAGATCTTTGTCTGTCACCATAGTGTTTGCAATTATTTAAAAACATTATCTCTGAGAAGTTCATTGAAAAGAGAATATTAAGCAACTGATTCTGAATGTTTATAAAAATGAAATTGTAGTCCCCGCTATTTGCACTGCAAACTTGAATCTGAGGTAACTGCTGGCAGTAATGAAAGTCAAATACTCTCTGAAGTCCACATTGCTAACTCAACAGCTACAGCTTTAGTGTTCATGGAAATGACCAGGTGAACAATAATGAAAAGTGAGTGTGTTTAAATATGGCTATAAAGAGGATTGCAGTAAGAATAATTACAAATCCTAAAGTACTCGTTTTATGTTTGTACAATTGCTGTCTCTTGTGTCCTCTGTTTTCATTGTAATAGAAACGTCTTATGTGACTTTCTATTTATTCCTATATAAATCTGAACGTTTAGTCTTAGAAGAATTTATCTTAGGAAATTTTTCCATTTGGGAATTTGAATTGTTAATATATATAATTATAAACCTTTCAACCTTTCTGATTTCACACTCAGAATGCATCTGCACTGTACAATATCATAGGCTTTGATTGAGCTACAACAGACACAAAATATCCAAATTATTAGCTCTGTCCAGGTAAGTTAAACTTGCTCAGAGAAAAAAAACGTGGGCAGAGAAGGTATTTATTTGGTAAGCAAAAATATTTGCAGAAACAATGAATAAAGAATATAATTTTTGAAATATTTGGATTCACTACCCATTACTTATCTTTCAAAATATAACACTTTCTTCTACTGGAATGTACTTTTTTAGAAGTAATTATGAATTTTGTTGGTAAAACAAAATGAAAGATGTCTCCAACTATTAAGACCACATCTGTAAATTTGTAGTCATTAAATCACAGAAACATTTAGGTTGGAAAAGACCCTTAAGATCATTGCGTCTAACTCTTAACCTAAAACTGCCAAGTCACCATAAACCATGTCCCCTAGCACCACATCTACATGTCCTTTAAGTACCTTAATGGATGGGGACTCCACCACCTTCCTGGGCAGCCTGTTCGAGTCCTTCACAACACTTTCAGTGAAGAAATTTTTCCTAAAATCCAATCTAGACCTTTCCTGGCACAAATTGAGGCTGTTTCTTCTTGTCCTTCTTGGGAGAACAGGCTGATCCCTAACTCGCTACAAGCTCATGTCAAGTGGTTGTAGAGTGTGACAAGGTCTTCCCTCAGCCTTATTTTCCCCAAGTTAAACATTTCCCTCAGAGAGTCCTCATCGGACTTGTGCCCTAGACCTTTCACCAGCTTCACTGCCTTTCTTTAGAGACGCTCCAGCACCTCAACGTCCTTCTTGGAGTGAGGTTTTATGCAAAAAGATTCACATATATCCCCTCCAGTCTGTAGCTGACTTGATTTTGTTGTTTATTATTTGAAGTTTTCCTCCAAAGGAACAGCAACTTAATATAAAGATAACGAAGAAATGTTTCCTTCCCAGGAATTTACTGACTAAAATAGGTTAGCTACTTCATTAAATCTTTCTCTTTTCAATAAAAAATTGTCAAAAATTTTTTTCAATTATTTTCTAAACAAACTTGACTTTTTCTCTGTGAAAGAATTCAGAGGAGTAGATATGTTCTCACTTATTTCACGTGACTTTAAATACTCTTATTTTCAATAATAACCTGAGCATTAAAAAAAGAAAAAAATCCATGAAAATTCTTAAGAAACTTTGGTGTATACAACTATCTAAATTTATGTTTACAAAGACCTTTCTAGTACTCTATGGAAAACAAAACAAAACAAAACAAAACAAAACCTTTCAACAGATATAAAGATCTATAAAATAATGAAATTGAGCATATCTCTGTGTTGGATTCTTTTCTCAGCTAAATTAACAGAGACATTGAAATAATAATGAATCTTGGGATTTAACTACTCATTTGAGGTGTACGGTAAACTTCTACTGAAAAAAAAGAAAGGAAAAATGAGAGAAATTTCTTCTGGAGTCTTAGTTAGTGCTGATTTTATTCACATAGTGGTCAGTTCCTTTGTAGCACCAGAACAGGTTCAAGCAAATGTGGTTTGCAACTACAGAAAAATGATGTTTTTGCTGCTTTTCACAGCTACTGTTTTTTTATTTTGTTTTTTTTTCATCCAGCACTGTGACTCAGAATCTTGTCTGATGTCTGTGCAGCTACTTTTCTAGGCATTTCAGCTGCCTTCTCTCAGTTTTCTAAAGAATTTTCTGAAAAGCCTGAAAAACTCTTTGTTTTGGACAGTCTAATTATTTTAGATATTCCACCTCCAAAGTATGATTTTAAAATTTTTCTCACAATTGAAGGTTTCTTCTACTTTGCGAATTTGAAATAAAAATGGTTTTATTCCTATGATTTTTATTTTAATCACTAAAATATTGACTATGTACTATTTTTTTGTCATCTGGCACTCATTAAGAAGTGGATTTCATTTTAGAAAATGAGTATTAATCAGGAGAGTGCCTAGGAATATATGTGGTATATTTTAAACTGGAATTAATGAAAAGTTAGAAAATCAAAGTATGCTCATGCATAAATGTGACCTCAGCGTCCGTCCTAAAGGTGGGATGAATTTAAAGACTTTCTTCAGGGTATGGCTTCTGTGAAAATGGCATAATAATTTTTGAGTGCCTTAACTGAAGTGAATGATCTCGGAGTAAGTCAGATCAGAGATACATTTTTCCAATAAAGTCTATAGTCCTATGGTTTACTATCTTTTTTTTTTTTTCTGCCTATTTTGGGATCAGTTTCCATAGCATATGTCTACAGAGATAATCTCTCACTTACCCATCATGAGGGTGGTGGGCAGAGTGGGCAGACTTCAGCATGGCTGGAGATGATCTAGCTATCCAAATCTACAGGATGCTGTCGTTAACTGCTCTTTCAAGCAGTAGAGATGTGAATTTGAACACCTGAATCTGCAGGAGAAAAATAAACATCCATTTCCAGAGTGAGGCTGGGACATCCTATGAATATGGGTCCAGTCCTGTGGTCACAATACACTTCAGGAAGGAACGCTTTCAAGATTTTAGCACTATCAGTGCTTTCCTATCCCATATGTTTTTGTGTCATTTTGAAATGTCTCTTCTGCATTGCTCTGCCCCACTAACAGAATATTTCAAAAGGCTTAGGGATAAGCAAGTTGCGCCCAGGACAGGAACTTCTGGAACTCTCTGAACAAAACAAAACCTAACTGACAAAAATGGCAGGTTAAACATTTTCTAGACAAGTATTTTCACATCAAATCAGAATTTACCCCGGTGAATCTGTGTAAGATGGCAGTTGAAATGAGGAGTTTGGAGTGCAATTTTGGAGTCAGGTGCCAGAAGTTTGTCAAAGTCTTATTTTAGTTTTCTTCTAGCTGGGATCTGTTTCACAGACAAAGCATCTGTGAAAACACATACATATAAATTATTAAGAATTTATCTGTTCTGGGAAAAATCAGCCTCAAATAAAATCCTTTTAAATTAGATCCATGCTATTTTACAGAAGAAAATTTCAGCATAGTTCACAGAAATATCTCTCTGAAGAAGAACCATAGTATGAGTTATGCTGAAAAGATTCCCTTGAATGGTCTGCATGTTCTTAAGCAGTCCATTTATTTAAATAACCTGAGTCTTACCTTGTTTATAAGCCAATAATAAACTCCTGAGCTATGGGAACTCCACAATATGTATTAGTCTTGACTACATCTAACAAAATGCAGCCCTGTTTTCAGATGTTACTGTGTTCTATTGATTCTCTTTTAGATTGAACACTACGCTATCATCATCACCATCATCACGGCTTGGCTTCACGAATGAAGATCTGCGAAGGGCTTTCCCCGCGCTCACTGCAAGTGATGAGTGCACCCTCCGGGCCTGTGCGGTGGATTTTTTAGGTGAGGCGCAGCGTGCGCGGAACTGGCTCCACCCTTTACACCTGAGGTTCATCTGCCAGGGCCTAGCGAGCTTGGACAGTGACAGCGAAGTCCTCGGGTCGTAGGTTTGGTTAGAGTATCCTTCTGCTAGATGGATGGTCTTATAACTTGTGTGAAACAACAATATGATGCAGGTTCACCACAGAAGTTTGAATAGTAAATGGCTGGGTATGTCTGTAACAAAATGTATACAGTAAACTGCCTCCTGTCCTGATGACTTAAAGGAAAAAAAAAAAAAGGTATGATTCAAGTCTTTGCTGCAGACAACAGAACAGAGCTTGCCTTCCAACATTTCTGTTCCCAGGCACGTGGCCAAAATACATGGTGTACTATGCATCACATGAAAGCATGCTTGTGATTTTTGATTGTCCATTCAATAGAAAAGATGGACAAAGGATGTGTTCAGAAAAGAGGTTGTCCTGTGGGAGAAGTGGAAGTAAGTTAGGGATTTCCTCATCTGCAAACCTACTCAGACCCCCATAGTGGAACTTATTTCAACTATTTGTATCATCTATGATATAGATGTGGACACTGATTCAGTCAGCAAGCTTGTCTCTACTGTCAGCAGATGAAAATACAGTTCTTATGCAGAATCTGACTTATTTTAAATTCCTACCTAGTGGTGAGAATTTTTCTTTAATGTCAATGCAAAAATTAGATAAGTAGATAAGTAGATTTTATCTTTTTATATTATGCTGAGAGTCTGTATCATCTGATCTGATTCTGTATTTGAGAAAATATTTAATTTTATCCAGTTACTTCTGTCCTAAGACTCATAACTTGTGACTGAGTGAAATATAACATGCTTAAAACTGTGTAACTATAATGGCTTTAATTTTATACACAGAAGGTTGTCTCTTAACAGTTATCATTTATTTTGTTTCTGGAACAACTTTATCTACAGATATTTACTGAAATTCAGCACAGAACAGTCTGAAAGTTTGTGGGTTGAGTACATTTGTATCAAATAAATAGAGAATATTTAGTTTCATGTCCTCCTTTCGAAAGAGTGAAGTAGCCACCAACTATATGGCATAGAGTGGGTGATACGTCTCTAACTGTTTTGTGAGTTTAATTTTCTTTATTTTATTGTGCCCCCCCCCAAATGCCCACATTTATTTTTGATATATCACATTAAATCAATAACAAACCAAAAATAAATCACTCAAACTGCCCTAATGTGAAAAACAAAAATTAAGAAATTACAATTCTTGATTCCCTGGATATCCTCCGCTACTGAAAAAATAATGTGCCTAAATTTTAAATCTTGTATCCTTTGTGTCACAGAATCACAGAATCATTTAGTTGGAAGAGATATGTAAGATCACTGAGCTCCAACTATTCACCCTGCCAGTTAAACCATATCCCTCAGCACCACGTCTACATGTCTTTTAAACACCACCAGGGATGGGGACTTCACCACCTGCTGGACAACCTGTTCCAACAGTTCACAACCCTCTCTGTAAAAGTTTTTTCCTAATATCCAACCTGAACCTCCCCTGCTGCAACCTAAGGCTGTTTCCTCTCATCCTATCACTTGTCGCATGGGAGAACAGGGGGACCTCCACCTTGCTACAACCTCCTTTCAGGTAGCAATGGGGAGCAATAAGTCTCCCTTCAGCCTTCTTTTCTCCAGCCTAAACAACCGCAGTTCCCTCAGATGCTCCTCATAATACTTCTTGTCCATCTTGTAAATTTTTTTCTACTAGGAAGATCATTTAAATAGGTTTCTTTTTGTTTTTCTCTCTCAAATTTTAAGCTGTGAACTATATTATTTAACACAAGAGTTTAGTTTGGACAAAGGATGCAGACAATTCTCTCCTTTGGAGATGTGGGAGGGAGCTTTGAATTCATTTTAAAGCCCATCAGGTTTGTGGTGTTTTGCGTCCATGAAGGAGTGAAATTCATAACTGCATTGGTTTTGGCTTGGATTGAGATAATTTTCTTCATACCAGCTTCCCATGGTGTTATGTTTTGGATTTGTGGCCAAAACAGTGTTGATAATAGGGATGTTTTAGCTATTGCTTAATAGTTTGTGAACCGTGTCAAGGTTATCTATTTCTCACGCTGTCCTGCCAGAAGAAGCTGGGAGAGGGCACAGCTGGGACACCTGACCCAAACTGACTGAAGGGATTCCCCACACCATATGGCAGGCTAGAGAGGTTAGAGAGGTGGGCCTACGTGGAGCTCATAAAGTTTACTAAGGCAATGTACAAAGTCCTGTCCAAAGCACAAATACAGGCTGGGCAATGAGTGGATTCAGAGCAGCCCTGTGGTGAATGAAAAATTGGACATGAGCCAACAATGTGTGCCTGCAGAAAGACCTGCACCTGCTTGTGGGGATCAAGAGGAAGGTCGGGGTCTGGAGCATCTGACCTATGAGGTCAGGCTGACAGAGTTTGTGTTGCTCAGCCTGGAGAGAAGAAAGCTCCAGGGAGAACTTATAGTGGTCATCTCTTACTTACAGGTGGCCTACAGGAAAGATGGGGAGAGATGTCAGGGAGTGATAGAATGAGAGGTAATGGTTTAAATTGAAATAGTGTAGACTTAGATTACATATTAGGGAAGAATTCTTTACTGTGAGGGTGGTAAGACACAAGAAGGGATTGTCCAGAGAAGTTGCATATGACGTCTCCATAGAAGTGTTCAAGGCCAGTTTGGATGAGATTTTGGACAACCTCACAGAGTGGAAGGTCCCTTCCAACACAAACTGTCTTGTGATTCTACGGCATCATGCTCAGCAGCAAAATCTTGGGGGAGAAGAAGTAAGTGGAGAGGTTCAGTGTTAATGGTGGCTGACTTTCCGAGTAACTATCATACTTGCATGCACAGTTTTAGCTTTACCTGTTAAACTGTCTTGATCTCAACCCAAGAGTTTTCTCACTTCCACATTTCTGACTCTCTTCCCCTTCCCAATGGGGACAAGTGAACAAGTGGCAGGTGGGGCTGGGATACTGGCCAGGTATGAACAACAACTAAGGGCTCCAAGTTTGTCTTCTGCACCAAGAGACTGCACCAGTCTCCTACCACAGATTTTGTTCTTGGCAGAACGGCATGTACACTTAAAAGCCTTTAACCTTGAAATGATATCTGCACAGACTCAGAACAGAGCATCTACTTAAAGATTTTTCTGGTCAGTGTGATGAGGAGAATTAGCAGAAGAGTGATTAACATTTGCATGAATGGACCCTACTCTTAGTGCAGTATTTCACCCTCAGCCTTTTCCAAATCAGAGAAATCAAAGGTTTTCCTACCTCTTGATTACAGTTATGACTAAAAAAAACCAAAAACAAAACCTAAAAATTACGGCAAGAGTTGCAGTTGATAACAAAATTACTACACTTAGGTTTAAACTACTCTCTTCCCAACTATTTCACAACCAAACTTTTCTGTTAAGAATTATTTTTAATTCTGCATTTTTTTAGTAGAAGTGACATTTTCTACAAATTTTATAAAAACTTGTATTTACCATCCTACTTGAACACAGAACATTCTGTTTTACCTGTTCTCTTTTTTCATTTTACACACTCTGTGTTGCCACACACCAATCATTATTTTCCCTGGCCTGTCAAATAAAATAAAAAACAGACCCTGTATTTCATTACATTAGTGAGGCAAAAACATTTGGGTTTTGACTCAGGCATTTACCTGTGGAGAATTCAAATGAGATCATCATCACATATCTCTGTTTCATAAATCTTTTCAGGGTTATTTTTGGCAAATTATTGTTTTCCAGCATAACATTTTTGGGTACTTTGCAATATTAAGCTTCTATTCTATGATCTATTTCAATTTACAGTATTTCCTGTGGAGAACAAAAGAGAAACACTGACTGCATCTAGACTACAAGAGTAAAATCTATTTTTTTACAATACCATTGAAATCTGTATGTTGGCAGTGTGGAAATTTGGGAAAGGAAAATGTAGTGAATGATGATACATTAAGCTAACCATTACAAGAGAAAAAAATATCAAACACATTTGTAGCATACATCTCATTTTAGCATATTTTGATTCAATATAAAGACTGTTGTAGTTGATTGTGCAAATACATACACTGTCAAAAGTATACACATCGCATTTCATAGTTACTCGAAGTAACCGAGTGAAAAAGGTTACACTATTATTGCTGTTATAACAGAAGAGCAGTTTAGCAGTTATTTAGCAGTTGATATGAAACGTACATTGTAAGAGCCACAGGCATGTGTACAGTAAGAGTTAAATTGAAGTTAGGAAAAAGAACACTAAAATTTCATTGAACAGTTTATAAAAAGAAACAGAGGTTAGCTTCCTTTTCGAATTTTGTCATTGACCACCTTCCCTGCTTTCAAAAAAAAACAAAATCCAATTCTCAAAATGCCAGTCTTGTGGATTTTTAAATTATTTCATTTTTATATTATGAAAAGACTTAAGGGAGCACTTAAACAGAAATGTTTGAATTTGATTTTTAGAAACTGTTTTGCTTAAACTTTTGTCTTACTGTAGAATTACTTGATTTAGAAATCGTATTTTTGGTTGGCAGAGTAATTTCACTAGCTTTTACCATCTTTGTGGCATTGAAATGTAGTGGCTTAATTAGCTCAGTCTGAAATAACCAATAGATATTCCTGACTGCT
>NW_010405183.1:0-1523 GCF_000710305.1 Buceros rhinoceros silvestris | reverse complement strand
TGCTGAACCTTGTTCTAGAAAGCCCATATCGAAATCGGATGGCCTGCAACCCATCATTAAATGCCAGTACATAGTATATTGCAGGGGCAATTTTTATGGGATTTTTGTGTAGAATAATGGGGTTGTGGGGCAAAGTTTGAGCTGCTAGACTTTTGTAATACAAATAATACAGGATGCTAAGCTATTTCTTTCTAAGGCTCCGTTAGTTGAAAGCTAAATCACTCTGATAACCTACAAATGGTTATTCTGACTGACAAATGCAATATATCCCAGGACTTCATAATTTAAGCACTATTTAAGAGACAGCTGTGAGAATTATAAGTTAATTACATAATTCTACAAATAAATACCAACAAAATACCTTTATTAGCTCACAGCACAACTACTTATTGGAAGGAGTCTTTGAGTGAGGACCAAAAATATAATTTAGTCAACTTTTAGTTTACTTTTCAAGAATCATAGAATATTTTGGATTGGAAGAGGCCCTTAATGGTCATCTAGTCCAACCCCCATGCAGAGAGCAGGGACATCTGCAACTAGAGCAGGTTGCTCAGAGCCCTGTCCAACCTGAAATGGAATGTTTCCCGGGATGGGGCATCTATCACCCCTCTGGACAACCTGTGCCAGTGTTTCACCACCCTCATTGTAAAAAAATTTTTAATAATGTCCAGTCTAAATTTGCTCTCTTTTAGTTTAAAACCACTGACCTTTGTCCTAGTGCTACATGCTCTGTTAAAAAATTGGTCCCCATCTTTCCTATAAGCAGAGTAAAGTGTAAAGGATCACCTACTTTGATCCTGCAGCCCAGGATACAATTGGCTTTCTGGGCTGCAAGTGTACATTGCTGGCTCATGCCCAGCTTTTCATCCACCAGTACCCTCAAGTCCTCTTCAGGGCTGATCTCCATCCACTCATCCCACAACCTTGTATTGATGCTGGGGTTTGTCCTGACCCACGTGTCAGACCTTTCATTTGACATTGTTGAACCTCATGAGGTTCACACAGGCCCACTTCTCCAGCTTGCCCCTCTGAATAGCACTAAGTTGGTCAGGCAAGTCTTGCCCTTGGAGAAGCCATGCTAGCTGTATTGAGTCACTTCCCTGTCCTCCATATGCCTTAGCAGAGCTCCTAGGAGGATCTGTTCCATGATATTTTCAGGCACAGAGGTGAAGTCTGACTGGTTGGTAGTTGCCAGAGTCCTCCTTTCTACCCTTTTTAAAAATGGGTGCAATGTTTCCCTTTTTCCAGCCACCAGGGACTTCACCTGACTGTCAGGACTTTTCAAATATCATGGAGAGTGGCTTGGCAACTACATTACCTAATTCTCTCAGGATTCTGGGATGCATCTCATCAGCTCCCATAGACTTATGGATGCCCGGGTTCCTCATGTGGTCACAAACCCAGACTTCTCTTACAGAGAAGTTATCAAGATCAGAGGCAGCCTGGGCTGCAGACATCATGCCCTGGTGGAGTTCACAGTCCTGAGGAATACGAAGAGAAGCATAAAGTCAGGACCCTGAATT
>NW_010405182.1:59774-70364 GCF_000710305.1 Buceros rhinoceros silvestris | reverse complement strand
GGCTGCGGAATGGCCCGTGAGCGGCCGTGCTCTGCTGCGGGCTGGAGCTGGCAGCAGCCGGCGAGCACCTCGGCCCGTGACCGGGGCCGTTGCTGGGCTGGTGGCAGGGATGCTCTGCCTCCGGCGAGTTTTCAGCTCTTTTAAGAGTGTAGATTGACTTAAGTTGCTTCAAAAACCCACTTGGTTACGTAAAAAGACTGTAATTAGGAAACTGAATACTTACTTCGAAAATGTCTGACACATGAGTTTCAAAAAATACTCCTGTGTATGTGTTAAAGGACAGTGTCACTTGCACAGGAACGGATGGTAACATCAGAAATTACTGTGAAAAAGATGTATTTTGCATTCTCTCACATCCTTGGAAGTTACCCTGAAGTCAAGTGAGCAGTTTATGTGTCCTCTATTGGGTGCCAGCTTCTCTGATGTATTATGAAAGCTTGTATATAGTAATTGCAGCTATCAGCATTTCTGCAGGCAAATACAATTTGATTTCTTCTCATTAAACACCTACTGCACAGTTTTGAAAATAGGAATGCCTGGGTGTTTGTATAGCATATGACAAGTCCTGCAGCACGTGTGCATAGAATGAGCAGGTTAAGTGATCCTACCGGTGCTTCTTTAAAGGGAGTTCAAGGATGTAAAAAGGATAATCAGGAAACTGCTTCCAAGGTAGCCCTAAACTTCTGTGAACTTGTACGTTTATGTGAGGTACACTCCACTTGTCTAATTATATCCTACATAAAAATACACGTTTGCTTGAGCCATCAAATACCAAGTGCTTGCTTCTGACCTGAAGCTCCTGAGGCCTGTTGTAAGACTGGGAGGATAAGCTGCTTAGTTTCAACTGTTCTTTTGCTATTTGCCAGAAGCACCAGCTGCCGCAAGAGAAGAGCCGCAAAGAGGAGATATAAGGACTCCCTGAAACAATACCTCAGCCTTGGCCATACTGACCACCATCAGTGGTCCACCCTGGCCTCCAATCGGGAGATTTGGAGTCACACCATACATAACGCTGCTGCCTCCTTTGAGAGCACACGTAGAATCAGTCTCGAGGAGAAAAGACAGCGCAGAAAGAACCGTGCCTCGACTGTACCACCCAAGGAGACCTTCCAGTGTGCTTTTTGCAACCGGACTTGCCTATCCCGCACTGGCCTTTTCAGCCATCAGCACTCTTGCAGTAAGCGTGGGTAAAGCCCTTCCCAAATCTTCCTCCACGAAGCCAAGCCATGACATGTAGTGATAACGGATTGGGAAGAAAGGGAAGAAGAGAGAGTATAAGGTTTTGTGCCTCCCTTTTTATATGGAAAGTGTTTTAAGCTGTTTCTGTTTGTTGAGTACCTTATTTTATAAGGGGAAGATTGCTGGAAACTGCGTAATTGCATTGTTACCAGAGGGCCAAGAATTGTTCTTAAAACATTAAAATTCACCTTATTCGCTGTCAGTGAAAGTACAGTCTGGTGTATATCCATAAAATAAATTCTGTGCAATTTCTGTGACTGGTTGCATTTCATCCATAGTGAGCAGGCAGTCTCCTGTTCTAGAAGCAGCCCACGTTTTTGGGCTTTGTGCGGAAAAGTTATGCTTTTGCAGAGGCAGCATCAATTTCTGTTCTAAGAATATTTGTATAAAAATTGGAAAAGCTTTATTTTACCAGCACAATATTTACAGTAGCATTCCTGTGACTTTAGTAAAGGAGTTTGGATCAAACGCTCACACAGAAAACTTGAGGGGAGAAAAAAAAATTGAAACCCATATAGTTCCTAAGAAGTATGTGGTGCTATTCCACACCCAGATACTATCTCACTGATACGGAGACATGCCTTTAGATCTCCCAGAAACAAATACATCAAGAATGTATTTGTTTTGTAGTTCAAAATTCTGTGGTATATCACAAAAAAAAAATTTAAAAACTAACTGGAAAACTGTTTGTTGTAAATTTTAACATGCACATAATTGGTTCTCTGAAGGTTACTGAGCTGTACCTGTCTTCTTTGTATGTGATGTTAAAGGGAATGAGTTTTTTGTTTCACAGAAAAGTCTACAGGCAAATAGGGGTTTGTAATTAAGTGAGTCTTTTCAAATTGCATATATTCTGCCCACAAAAACCACTACAGATTCACAGTACACAACAGTCATCTCGTAAATCTGCATAGCTTAAAAAAAAGCAGTTTCTATGTTTGATGGAAAGCCTTAAGAGATTTTCAACCCAGTTTTGAAATTGTAGGGAGTAACTTGTTTGAGTAAGATTTCAATAATCATCCAGAGGAAATCCTTTTTAATTTGAAATTCCTTACCTGCAGTTTGGACCACAAGTGTCACAGCAACACATTCACTATGACAATATTTCATTTTCTTTCTAAATCTTCTCTGCTTCCCCAAAGTGGTAGTTGGATGGATTGAACTGGTACAACCAGGAATGTCTGTTCCCTTTTAGAGCGCGGAGCTACTGCCCATCCTGTGGTCTTGAGAACCCATGAAAAGTGCCTATTGGCCCCTGAAAATGGCCTCTGTCATCTGAAACTTTCTTATCCTTTACACCCATCTACCATGGAATATTTCTTTTAACATTTATGTTCCTAAAAATCAATAGGGTCTTATACACATACAATAGGTTCACTACTTTAAGGACTTGTTACAGGTAGTTTTCAGGGTTTTTTTTCAGTTCGGTTTTCAGTTTAAGCTGAAAACTGGTAGGAAGCTTCTACCAAGAACTGTATTTGATCCAAACCAGTAGGTGAAAGGAGCAGAATGTGATGTTCAGCTCTGTCAGAGGAAGGATTGCAGGGCAGTTCTTTAAAGACAGCTTTGGGGGGCAGAAGTGGTTATTATCCATTGTGCTCAGAAATGTAGTACCATTTTGGTAATGTTTGTTGGTGTGTTTTAGTAATGTTATCCTGTCAGCTCTCACTGGTGCAGAGCATGTCAGTGCACCCTTCTCTTGAACACGGGATGCTTTCTCTGTGTCCTGTGCACTCAGTGTGTTTTCTGGCTGATAGCAGAGCAGTTTTTATCTTTTTTTTTCTTTTTTTCCCCAGAGCTAGATTCTGCGCAAAGGTTTCCTCTGCCAAAAGGCACTCTGAGTTTCTGCCAGTCAAAAAAAAAAGTCCTATCTCACCCATGCTTAAATGGAATTTAAGCAAGAGATGGTCACAAATTTGCAGCCATTTGAAGGGGCAGAGTTTCACTGTAAAACCCAAATCTGTAAAGAAACAGCATGTTTCAGTTCACTTCTTGAACTGCAAGATCTGCTGGTTTGCTTTCCAGTTTGTTTGGTGGGGGGCCTTGTGTCCTGCAAGCCAGGACATTGGTCATGCAGGATTGCTAAGCCTAGGGTAGCAAAAAAAAAACAAAACCAAAAAAAACCCCAAAAAAACCCCTAACCCAGTTTTGAATACAATTGATAGGGGGTGGTGAAAAGATTGTCAAGCCTTGTGGGTGGCACCGGAAGATTTTGGCTTCTCAGCGGTGGCAAAGGGCATTTGGGGCTCCCTCAGCTTCCTTGGAACAGAGAGGGAGTCCTTGAAATTTAAAGGGATTCTCATTGAGAGTCAAGGCAGGTGACTCTGTTTCAGACCTGGAAATACCAAAATGTGAAATAATTACTCAAATCCTTCCTTTAGAAGGCTTAGCAGAAGTTTAAAAGACAAATGTAAATAAATCCCTGTAAAGCTAAGAGAGTCAAAAGCCTGCAGAGT
This sequence comes from Buceros rhinoceros silvestris, assembly GCF_000710305.1. Taxonomy (NCBI): domain Eukaryota; kingdom Metazoa; phylum Chordata; class Aves; order Bucerotiformes; family Bucerotidae; genus Buceros; species Buceros rhinoceros. The sequence goes on along the minus strand of NW_010405182.1, from coordinate 66,669 downwards.
TTGCAAGAAGCTGAATATGCTCAGACTTGATGGGCAGAACATCTGAAAATGTCACATCTCGTGGAACCGCAGAACGACTGGCTTTTTAGGAGGGAACACTTTTCTTCCCCTTCTGTGACTGCGGTTGCCAACATTTTTTAAACGCCAGTTTTTCCCAGGAGGTAAGAGAGATTAAACTGCACCCGCTTCTAATAATCCACCTGAGTGCTTGCTGCGAAAACATGGCCTGAATTTGAGTAGATGCTTCATTAAGGCTCACCACCTGCCTTTGATATCTGGCTTTTGCGTAGGCTTCCTGTACGATCATAAGAATTCATTTAAGGCAAAATTTTCAAAGGTGTCATCTCCATAACCTCGGAGCTGCATTTCGAGAGGGGCGTAGTCACTTACGGCTGGATTCTGAAAGGGCCTTTGAAACCTAGAAGACATTATAATTTTTAATCAGTTTTCACAAGTCTGCTTTCGGGTCCTGATAAGGAGATTGTAAATGTCATTATCGAGTTCAGTGGGATGTGGGTCAAGTCAAAACAGTACATTGCTACCTCCTCATTTAAATTTTTCTGTGCCTTTGACCTAGCTGCAGAGGGTAAAACCTCTTCGATGCAATCTCTATAGCCATTCTGTAGAGTGATTCTTTGTAATAACTTGCAGTGATGTGTTTATTATAATGAGCTTTTTCATCCTTACTGCAGCTGAAACAAGGATGAAATACAACAGCATCTCTGAATAATTAAGCATAAATACTATGATGAAATTAAAAAAATTCAGCGCCCTAGATGACAGAAAATACTCAGATAATTCATGTAGGTACACGTAGTGCACTAGTGCCATGACCTGAAGGAATTTGGAAAAAAGTTGATAGTACCTGACTACTGGTGGGAGAAGAACGAAAACTAAATTTAGATCAGATACTGAAAAGTAACTGTGTAGTAACATCTTCGCTTTTATTTTGTGGATGTTTTCATGACCACTAAACTGAGTATTTGAGCTTCCATTTGCCCCATCTCCAGTTTTTTCCTTCTTTTATCCTGGAGGGAGCTAACACAATCTGCTGTTTGCATGCTAAGGGAGATTCCAGACCGCCTGTTTCAGCAGCAGCAGGGACTTAGAAGAAATGACCTGATGTTAGTTAAGAAAATAATGATGACCTTTAGTTTACACATGGGTTATTTATTCATGTGATTACTCCCACTTGGTCAGCATTGCCAAATTCATTCAAGGTGCTCTCTTGGACAGTTCCCCAAATCAGGTTATTCCCCAAATAAGGTTATTTAAAATACTTAAATATAAAATTATTTTTATTTATCAACATGTGTCTGAACCTTTAATCTTACAGCTTCAGGCTTTTCTTCAGCAAAAGGCTGGAGAGTTACTTAAGAGCAGAAAGAAGTGCTGATTTTGTTATGTAACTCCAGAAATTTTAAGAATAAATTGTGGCAATGGTAGAAAAGGTCGTAACACAGCTAACAAGACTGTTACCTGGTTGTGCTCTTGTTTTTGTTCAATTTACTGCAAGCAATGGTATTCGATTAAAAGCAGCCATCCAGCATCCTGGTTGTCTTTGTCTCTGGGCTGTGAAGTTTGTGGTACTAAATCACATGTGCAGTGGGAGAAGGGTGCAAAAGGCTGTACAAAGGTTTAGCAAATTAGTGGTATAAATAATGGATTTCTCTGCTTGTTGTTAACTACATGAAATAAATCAGATTGACCTACAACACTTTTTTGGGAAGGATAAGAAGTGGAACCCCCCCCCTTAGTTTGATGTTAAGTTTAATTTCGATTATGACAAGCCTAAATCTTAATTACAAAACAGCGATTTTCAACCCCTTAACAAATTTTCAAATTAAATATTTAGGATTTGCAATTTGTTTTTTTCCCTTTATCAGAAAGGTTTGCAAAATGAAGGGGTAACATTTTCGTAGGTCTTTCCTATTTCTGTATTAAAGAAAATGGGTCAGTAACAGTAACTGGGAAGAGCACAGACTGAAAAAACAGCAAACATGTTAGGAACTCAGTGTCTGCCGGTTAAATACGTGCTAAGTGTTTCTGTCAGCCAGAAGGTGGTAGCAGAATTCTCCTGTAACAGCTCTGAATTGCGTTCCAGCAGGCGTTCTCAATACAAAGTGATTTTGAGACGCAGTTCAGAAAACATTTTTTTTTTTTTTAGTAGCTGGAACAAATAGCATTGACATTTGATTCATTTGACAGCATCTTTGAGTAGAAAAGTGTCTGCACTTACGCCTGAGATGTCATGCGTTGGGAATGTGTGTGTGATCTGTTACTTGGGTTTTGTCTCTGTTTTTTTGCAATTGTAATTATGGTTTTTACAGACTTTTTAATGCCAAAGGGAGCCACTCATGGGCTGAAATGGCAAGAGATTTGTTTTCCTTGTAGTATCGAAAGACTGGCAGATGACATTACCATGAGAAGACCAAATAACACCTTACTTCCATCCAGAGGAGTTCTGTCATTCTTTTACGGATACGAACACAAATGCAGTGAATATTATCTATGGGCTGGGACTGATGCAGCACCGCAGTCATACTCTTAACAAGTGTAACAGCTTGAAGATGTGAAGTGATAAGTTTTATTATTCTGTTTTATTATTCTGTAATGGACTTGTGATACTTGTGTGACCCGCTGGTAAGTCAGTTCACTGTGCAAACAGCCGTTCCTGTTTCAGCAGAGACACTCATCACTGCAAGAAACTTGTGGGAAACTCAGGCCGTGGAGCACAGCCTCTCCCTCATCTTCCTCTGCACCACTGTATCACGGCTCTGATGGTGCTTAGTACTCCTCTACAGACTTCTTTAAGAGATTGTTCTGTATCTTAGAGGTAGCTTCTGAGGTAATTGTGATTGTGTTTTGTTGGATTGTTTTTAAACTTAGTGGATAGTTTGGAAATGGAGCAGAGATTTAATGTGACAGTAGGAAGAGTCACCACAATAAAATAAGCTAGAAAAACAAGCATTCTGTACTTGATTTACTTACCAGTAAACTGAAACAGCAATTCAGGAGAGCATCAGTCTTACTGTCTGGCTTGTAAGGCAACCAGGCTGGAGCTGCTGAGCTGCTGGAGCTGCTGGAACTATGGCCCCAGAGCAAGCCCTGCCACTCTTCAATTTTGCATCTGTCAGAGTTTTTAAAATCAACAGCTTTTTAGAGTGACTGCAGCTTTCATAGTCTCTTCGCAAAGTTGTGACAGAGGAAAACATTCACCCAAGATTACAACAACAGAGCATTATTTGAGTGTGTGTCTCTGCCAGTTTCTTGTTCTTCACAATATAAACAGAATTGTTTGGGACAGTATGTATAGGGCACTATGTGTGGAATTGGTAGTGGAACCACAACAGTTACAGTTGTTACATCACTGTGTTCCAGTGATGAAGATACTGAATGAGCTTTTTTAGAACTCGGCAAAAGATGGCAGGAAATACAGATAATGGGTAGGTATAGATATCAGTTCAGATATGGAATATAGATATTGGAATACAGATCTAGAAAGCACGGTTAAGAGTCTGTACTATGTGGAAAACATAGCAAGATACTGAGACAATCCAAGGTTCAGACATCTGTTTTGCACATATGCAGGGAAAGCATATTCACAGGTGAGGTGTCTTTTTGGTGTTGCAAAGATGCCAGAGATAAAATTGAGTGTGGATTACATCATAACACCTGGGCATTTGAAAAGCTTTGCCAACAGCCCTTTTTTTTCAGTTGAGGCAGAAGCTTGTAGAGGGTTAACCCAAAACTTATTCAATAAAAATACATCTGGATAATAAATAATACATTTCCTAGGATTATATTTAGAGATCGTTACCCTAATGCTTTACCACTTCTCTGTCTATATTTAATTGTTTCATCTCAAAAGGAGACAAAATGTTTATTTTGGGGAACCACAACAATGTTATGAAACTAAAGGGGGCTGATGAAGGATAACACAAAAGAAAAGATGCTATTATGTGGGGTGCTCTGGAGTTTTGTCAGTACCATTACAAACAATACATTATTCCACTGTTTCTTTACAATATGGGGGGGGGAAGACTGCATTGTTCAAAAATACTTTGCAAATTAGACTTCAGTTCAGCGTAGTACTGCAGTGCCCAGTGATTGCACTTTCAAATGTGCAGGGTACAAAAGCATACTTTCTAGATAGACACCAGTGAATATTTTAGGAATGATATATAATCCCTTTATCTGCAAGTGTGTGAGAAGTCGTAATGAAACCGAAAGATGTTCCCATTTGCTTTAAACTGGCACTTGGCATCTCCTTTGAGATTACTGAATGTTGTTTTATCTTCATATATATAATGCTGAATGACTATTTTCTGAATAATTGAGATTCTTTTAAGATGTCTTATGTTGGACACCAAATTAATTGGGGTATCTGAACTCTATTAGTCATCTGAAACCACTTGGTCTCTGTTTCCTGCTCTTGCTGACTTATTAATGTGGTTGTGGCAGGAGAGTAAGAGGGCAAAGAAGAAAATGTCAGTGCAGTTATTTGTGGGTAATGCTTCCATCTGGAGAGCGATGAACATCGTTGTTCTGGTGAAGAGGCTAAAGTGTACAGACCTTCTGTAGAGTCACTTTCCTGGAACTGAAGAGAAAACCCCATCACAATAAAAAGTGGAAAAGAGCACATTTTATAGAGTGTCCTGTGCTGACCACTTTGAAATTTTCCTTTGCCAGCAGTGAGAGACTGAGTGAGAAATGAGGAGACCCAACTGCTGCTTGTCCTCCACACTGCTCATATTTCCCTTTATCCCGTCACACTGATGGAGGTGAAATCTGTAGCCTGTGTCTATTTGACTGTAAATAAATGGATGTGTCAGTCAGTGAGAAATTTTAAAAAGGAGGAGAGCTGTTCAATTGATCATATGTAACCAGTATGAGAAACTAAGCACTGAAACTGCTGACACTGATCATGGGGTCAGGCTTGAGTAAGTAGAAGTAGGACCAGTAAAACCAGGGTGCTTGTAATTTAATCTGCCTGGCTGGGCTCAGAGTTCTCCAAAGTAGGATGCAAATGGTCATAGCTGTTTAAGTCTAAATCCTTAATAAGAATAATTACTTTTTGCATAAATTATATGAGCAGGCAATCAGTTATTAGTGATCCACAACAAAGTATCAGTGTCTTTTGGGTAAGAGAAGCTGGAGATCCTTGTGTTCAGGCCCTTGTGGTTGGAGAATAGGTCCTGGTGGGTGCAAGTGCATTGCATGCTGAACTTGTGTTTGCAGTAGAAGACCACAGAGGCTTAGGAAACAGTACTTCTGAGTGGATGCTTATCTGGAGAACAAGTGATATGATTGCCAAGTGTGCCTTAGGATGGCCTCAGCACCATAGATTGAGCCCTAAACAGGGGCAGTGCCCTACAGTAATGCTTAAATGTGAGTGGAAATATGCTTTGGAGCAGTGGGCACATGTAAACTGCACAGCGCAGCCTGGGCACAGGAACACCTGCCTAAGGATGGTTCTGGTCTAGAAAGGGTAACATGCTCAGTGTAAAAGGTGAAGGCATTACACAGGATTAGATTTTCTTAAATCTGAGTTTATTTGCTGAAATTGTCTGTTTTGGATGTTTTTCCCCCAGATTGTTGTCTCTACAGTTAATAGCAGTTTCCTTTCCATGTCATTTGCCTTTATTACAGTGTGCCATAAGCCCTGCTAAAAATCCCCATAGAAAGCTGTAGCAGCAAGCAAAATATTTATCTGCGCACTACAGCCTGTTTCTGAGCTTAGGGTGATGAGATGTGTATTTTCCGTGCAATCTTCTAGTAATTTGAGTTACTATTCCACACTAGAAAAACAATGTCATCAGTAAGAGCTGTGAGATTTCCCTGTTTTCACAGTTACGTGAATGCCACCCTTCCTGAAGTAATAATCGCTCGTTAACCTTACATTTGCTGCTCTTTCAGATTTCGAAGCCAGAACTGACACTGCTGACAGTTTGATAAACTGTTTGCCAGTTTACAATGGCTTTGCCACTTCCAGGAACACTCTTTTCTGTGTATACTTGCTTTGAAGAACCACCCTGATTTTAATCTGTAACCTCTGTGCAAATTAGGCAGCCTTTGCTGCTGCAGAATTACTGAGGGTGAAGAATGTGAAATTCTGGCCCAAGAAGATGTTGCCTATAGCAAAGGAATGGTTTGTGTGGAAGAATATTTCTGAAGCACTAATAATATGGGTGCCCCCTGATGCGGGTCCTAGTTTCACCTATGGGTCTTGGCAGTAAGACAGTACAGTTGAAGGTACAGTTTGCAGGTAACATCTCAGCCTTTCATGTCACGGTCCGCTTTGATAATTTTGTGTTTGCTTTTTAGATACCTTGGTGACAAACGCACCGAGAGGTGGTGCTGCCACACTGAATCCTGGGTATTCAGTCTTGATTGGAGAAAGGAATGCTGGTGCTGTATTTCAATGTCCTAGCAATTTCTCAGGCTCTGAAGAAAAATGTTATGAAATATTACTCAGGTTTAATCTTTTCCATGTATTTCTGGGAAGAAAATGACAATAATGAATCAAGATCCTTTATTATAACAATGTTATTCTGCTTGTAAACAGCATCTCTCAAAACAATTAGACTCATCCCACAGGGGAGAGATCTTGGACTGTCTGACTTCTTGCCATCATCTCTTGTAATATGCAACAGACATTTTCTTAATAAGTAACTATTTCCATACATAATGCTTGGGAACAGAGAGACGGAAAAATTATTTGTCTGAGTCGTGTGGGAAGTCTTCATCAAGGCAATGAATTAAATGCAGGTAACTGGTGTCATACCTCATTTACTTGCTTATGGTCAGATGCTCCTTCCTTAGGCAATAATTTGGGAAAGGATGTCTGTATGGTCTGGCAGTAACAAACATCAGTGTAATATCAGAATGAGCA
>NW_010405182.1:56336-59667 GCF_000710305.1 Buceros rhinoceros silvestris | reverse complement strand
AGGAATGTGGTTATGCTACTTCTGTCCTCTTTTGCAGGAGCAACGAGGCATAGCTATTTTATTACGTTTGTTATCATTAGTCAGGGCTACTGCTTATTTGTCTGAGGCTACCAATAAACACAATGTGATTCATGCAAAACTGCTCGGGGGGTGGCTTGACTCCAAAAGCACAGTTTAGCCTTTATTTGGCAGTTGTTTTCTTAATGCAGAAAAATGTGTATGAAAGCTATGAAAAATGAATCTGTGCTGTAACACTCTGCTTGTAAAATCCACTTGATTTATCGTGCAGAAGATATTACAGTATAAAGGAATAATGAAGACAATGTCTACCTTCATTTTCTTTTATTTTTTGGTTACGCTGTCATCTTCTATGTTATTGCAATGGGTTCTGGCCTACATGGAGTCATCGTAACTAATAAAGTGTCTTTATAATCAAGGATGATCTGTGATGCTGAACTTTGAAAAGGACATTTTTTTCATCTAATTGTAACATATGTGGAATTTTCTTTCCCTTGTATGATTATTGTGATTTAATCCTGAACCGTATGGGTGTGGGGGAGACATGGGGGAGAGGGTGTTTGGGTCAATATTGATTTTGTATATATTTGTGTATATTTCATTTTATTGTTACTATTTTCATTAAAAGTGTTTTAGTTTTCTTTTTCAGTCCGTAAGTCTCTCTTCCTTATTCCCTTTCTCTTCCTCTTTGGGGAGGGAGAGGGGTTAATAGAGAGCATCCGTCATTTGTCTAGTGGCCAGCCCTGCCCTGACCCTTGACAGATAAGCACAGACTGCCATTTCGAATGAAAAAATAAGTATATATCAGGGTTCTACAAAGCAGGAAGGTTTGGAAGTCATTGATCTAACTAGTGCTCCCTGCAGGAACTGGAAGTGTGAGGGTGAGTACCACCAATGTGAAAATGCAGAAACAGAAGAGCTTCATGCTGGGAAGGACGCCCAGATTTTTCTGACCCAGCTGAAAAGGCCTAAGCAGACAATTGCCTGGAAACTCTGGATAACTGAATTCATCTCTGTTAGTATTTTCATCTGGATTGATAGTGCATTTTTGAAGCAAATCTCTCAATCACCCCCAGTTTCTCTGCCTTGGTTCAGAGTGGTCTCAGAGCATCTCAACTAGAATGATCTCCGATGAAGTCAGGTTGCAAGAGGTACTGCAGGAGCACGCCTACCCCATTTTAGCTGGTAGTGAGCATGCAGGAGGCAGGATTGGACTAAATGAAGGAAACCCACTGAAATACGTGTGTTGTGGGCATCATGTCCTCAGTGACAGGGCTTTTGGTCTGCTGATCCACTCCTGGTTGTCACCACTACTTGCTAACGCAGGTGCAGTTTAGTAGGTAAGCACAACTTGGTTTAGCTCTCCTACATAGTGTGAAAAAATCTCTTCATTCCTTGATGCTGCTTCCTTCAGGGTATTTAAAGTTTTATCATCTCCCTTCAGGCTTCTTTTATCTGACAGTATATATTAGACTCCTGTTTCCTGTATTTTTATGTCACAGTCTCCAATCTTGCTTGCACTTATTTGCCTGCCTCTAAGTATGTGGGATAAGCTAGCATACTGATATGGCATTTTGCTAAGATAATAGAAAATTTCATATAGTTCTACGTAGATCATTACTGCATCATATAAAGCTCCTCAAGATTCAACTTGAACTGTTTTAAAGACACCTGCTGTTCCACTACCTTTTACATACCCAACTTTGTTAAATTATATATCTAACAGAGGAGGGTTTTATGGGGTTTTTTTGTTTTAACTCAGTGAGATCTACAGAAAATGTGTTTACTTAAATGACAAGTTGAGGTTGTCTGATTTTTTTTTTCTTCTTTATATTTGTTCTCCTTTGCTTACAGAGAATGTCTGCAGAGTCTGCAGTCCTGCAACAGGACTGGTATGGAAGCCTTTGCACTTGGGCATGATCTCGTTAGTATAACCAGGAGCTTCTACAGGCATTAAGGTACACCAATATAAATCCAATTTAGGGATTAAGACATAGCTATGACAACACACAAACCAGAATAAAAGCCCTAGCTAAGGAAGTGATGGATGGTTGGAGGATTAGAGACAGCAGGCATACGTAGAAATGAGGATTCGCATGTGGCCCAGAGAGTTTATGCAGCCTTTTTTGTCTGGAGGTTTCCAAGGCCACACTGGATAAAGCCCTGTACAATCTGGTGTGACCTCAGAACTAACCATGCTTTGGGCAGAAGGTTGGACTAGAGACCTCCTGAGGTCCCTTCCAACCTGCATTTCCCTATGATTTTATGAAAGAGAATGGCTACAGATCTACATGGTGATGTGTGGGAAAATATTAATAGCCCACAGGAGTAAGTCAGTGTTCACTGAGCTTCTGTCCATAGGCATTATATTGGATTTGTACTACCTTGTGAAAGAACAGGTTTTCATGTCTTTAACAGTTGAGATCAACCAATTGCTCCCATAACACATACTGTGGAAAATTTTGCTGGTCATATCTTCAAGATGTCAGAACCAAATCTATGAACATCTATAGATGTTTACAGTTGAAACTATTGCACATTTTATAGTAGCTTGCTGAAGCATGTACCCTTTATATGGCCATTTGAATCAGCCAGGATTTATTGCTCTGAAAGTGCCAGGGCCATAAAATATTACAGAGCTGAGACTCCCTACTAAAGAATCTTCTAGTCTACTTTAAAATCACATGGCATTTTATAATCCTGTAGCAAATTCTGTAGCACCTCTCTGTACAGGTGTGCGTGGATTGCCTACTGACAGAGAATAACTACCAAAATGACTGGTGGGGTTTTTTTATAGATGTATTTTTCAGAAGATCTTCTATCTAAGTGTAAATTTAGTCTAAGGCTGCTTGGCATATTAAGTTGGAAGAGATTGTGACACTAGATAGCACAGAACAGACTTCATGAGGTAATTCTAAATGTGCTTTAAATCAAGGAGGAGAGGGTCAAGTATATCACACCATGATAGAATGAGATGAAGGACGTTTAAGTATTCGGGATGAAGCCACTGAAAAATGACAGTGTTAAACAAACAAATAAGGCATAGATTGTTCAGAGAGAAAATGTCTAGATATAAACATGCTTGTTATCCACAAGGGTTTCTATAGAAGAGAACTGACTGAAGAAACCAGACTTGTGCTTTGGTCTACAATTCACTCAGCTCCATTTCACAGTGTAATAAGATAAGCTGATTCTTCTAGCCCATTTTCCCCCCTCCATTCCTTTTTCACTCCCTCCCTCTTAATTTTCTTTTCCTTCCTTCCTGTCTTTTCTTCCCCTTCCCCTTCCCCTTCCCCTTCCCCTTCCCCTTCCC
>NW_010405182.1:48468-56178 GCF_000710305.1 Buceros rhinoceros silvestris | reverse complement strand
CCTTCCCCTTCCCCTTCCCTTTCCTCTCTCTTTCACATACCTGTAGAATAACAGGCTACAGACATGACTTTCCCAAACATCCAGTATATTACTAATATATTAACGCAGAAGGAAAGGTATTAACCATAAAATCATGGACAGATCAAGAAGAAACCTTGGCATATATCACATAGGACCACAGTATTCATAACAAGGTGGGTTTTTTTAATTCTTAGGAAGAATTATGGTACGTAAGTTAAAGGCAGGAGTAGCAGAAGGATGGAGGCCCAGACTGCTTGAATACTTCTGTAGTTCTGAACAATTGATTTAAGAGTTTTTCAGATGGCTCATACAGCCCCCTCTATACCAGTTGTGTAAGAAACTGTATCCTGTTCTGTCCAGACATTTAAAGTGTCCGCCTAGACACTTCTCTGTTCAGGAAGCATTCCCAATGACCTAACACGCTGGTGAAAGGAGCATCAGGAAACTGAACACAGATAACATTGTTGAGTCAACCTGAACAAGCGTAGGAGATGTAGTTGCTCGCCTATCACAGACAAGTCATCTGAGATTATCAATTCTAATGTTCTTTCCATTATGAAAAGAATTATTGTCTTATGGCTACAGAGTGGTATTTTCAGAGGCAGGACTTTTTGTTTTCTTTTCAAGTGTGATGTTGAAAATAATTGAGCAATGAAAAATCCTGTTTAGGGCTGTAATAACAATTAATCAACACTGGGCATGTTAAAATATGGCTTGGATGTTCATCTGATACACATCAGCTCTTGTTTGAAATCAATGGAGCTATGGCAATTTATGCCAGCAAAGGGCTTGGCTCTTTTTCTTTTGAATGAATAATGTGCTCAAAGTCTTCATTTTTCTTCCTTATAATAAGTGCCAGACTTCAACCTGTTCATTCACAAAGCTGTGTAACACAAGCAGTTGTAAACCACCTTGTCTCATATAATTCAGTGCTCTCTAGGATAGAGTTTGTCGTTGTCCATTTTTCTCTTCGGTGTCACCCAGGTGAAATAATGTGATTGTGACTTTAGTCATGCTGCTAGACTGAAATTAAAAGTTAAACAGGACTGGAATCTTTTCATATATATACCTCAAAAAATCCGATGTAATGGTCATGAGTTCTTGATTTGCAATAGTGTGAAATAATTCCTGCCCTTTGATATTTACTGACATGAAATAAATCAGCAGATCTAGGCTGATGAGGAGCTGGTTTTTGACAGAGATGGAGAAGTACTTTGTCAGAAATAATGGTGCGGCATTGTAGCTGCATAGCAGATCTCAGTGGGAGACCTCAGAGAGGGGAAGGCGGTTATGTTTTAAAACGTTTGTTCACCCGCACATTTCCACAAGCATGTACCACACCAAAAGGTGTATGTCCAAATAGCCTGTCTGCCCTTGGAGCTCCAAGATGCTGATATGTAGGCAGGCAGACTGAGATTTCTTGTGGTTACAGAGGACAAGAGAAACAGGCCAGTTTCCATTCACATGTTCTGGGTTCATCTTAAGTTGGTGATTTTGGATATGCCTTTTTTGTTCCCTTTATAAACTGATGGGGATTAGTCTCTGCATCTCGTCCCACCTGTGAGTCATCAGGATTTACTATCTTTTGCTTCCTAGTCTAGGTATCCTGAGAGGAAACAGAGATGTGCTGAGATCTTGGTGACCTCCTCTCTAAAGTGACATCAACACGTGTCATTCTTCTAGCCCTCCTCCTGCCATTTGATCTTCCTGGTGCTCCCCCACCCATATATTTTTATTCATACCAATTTAAACATCTCTACTGCAATTCTCTGCAACAGGAGACAGATGCTGTTCTTTTCATATTTAATGTAGACATTTATAATGAACTGTGATGCTGAAAAATATGTTAATAGGGGCATTACAGAACTGATATCCAACTCTTGTCATTAATTGTCATATTAAATATCAGTATATCATCACTGCTGTATTACTTCTTACTACAAGGAATGTTGCAATAGCAGGACTGTTATGGGCTAAGACAAGGGTACATTAAGCTTGTTTCTCGCTTAATCCACAGTTGAGTATACCTCATAACATGGGTAATTGCTGTTAAGAAGCATTAACATAATCTGCATCTCTTATTCTCGGGACTCATCTAACTATAGACATCTGCAGTGCTGACATTTTCTTTTGAGCTACCCACTTGAAGTTCTGTATTGCTGGTGAAGAGAAAGGAGCATTTCTAAGGTGCAGTTCTTTTCACTTATTTTAGATGCCTACTTTAGCATGAGAAAAGACTAAAAATGTTTATTTTCCCCCACTGATTTTAAAAGAAGCCTACAGAAAGTAGCTCAAATATAGAAATCTACATTTAGTTAGTAAATAACACCCCAGATATCTGCTTTGTGTATTAATGGCCCCACAACTCTAACTGTGACCAGGTGTTGGCAAAATAAAATTTGCCTGCTGCCCCCAGAAGAGTCACATCAGAGATGAAAATGCTTCTGGAATATAAGGGATTTGAATTAAAGTGTCTTTTCCATATGTACAAGATGGAAGAATTGCCTTTCTTTTGGGTATAATGAAATGTATTTCTGTTTAGTGTGAGAGGACAAAATCCAGTTATAGAAGGGGAGCATTTGATCCAGAATCTCAGTTTTTCATCTGGCACATGATAGAAGTCAATCAAATGAGAGCATTTTGTATTCGATTTACTTCTGAATGATAACTAAGTCGATAACCCATTTAGCTCCTCTAGCAGGTGGAGGTCAGCACCCGTCACAATTACCAATGGCAATTACACTGTAGCTGCTCTGGGTTTTGTATTTCAGTTCTCAGTGGTGACTACCATAGTTTTGAACTACTGCTGTTCTTGCTAGTTTAAAGGCTCAGATTTTAACTTTTCTTTTCCAGATGACTGATGCCTATCTTTGTCATCCCTGCTAGTAAGTTGTAATGACTGTGTGACTACTGTTCAGGCATTACGGCCAAGAATCGCAAATGCAGCTACTGATCTTCAGTGCACATTGAAATATTTGTGTCCAGCCAGAATGTCTTGGTCTTCCCGATTATGTGGCTGACAGGTCCATACTGATGTCTGAATATCCTAGTGGGTCCAAAACAGTGCTATATGACTAAGTTGAGGCAACTGAATTCTCCTCCATCTGCTTTTGAAATTCTTGGACAAAAATACAGGTTTTTCCGAGCCTTGTTTTAAATAAGGTAAAGGAGAAAGTAAATAATCTGTTATCTTGAATAACTCAAGGCTCATTCCTCTGTTGAAAACCACTTTTCCTGCCCTCTCAAAATCCCAAACCCCAAGCTTTTTTCAGCATGTATAATTACTATTAAATCAGATCCAGATGTTAAAAAAACAAACCAGTATTAAAAGTTTAGAGGAAACATTTCATCAAAATGCAGTGAAGATGGTAAGGTAAAGGAGAAAGTAAATAATCTGTTATGAATGGGATTCCCCTTGAATAACTCAAGGCTCATTCCTCTGTTGAAAACCACTTTTCCTGCCCTCTCAAAATCCCAAACCCCAAGCTTTTTTCAGCATGTATAATTACTATTAAATCAGATCCAGATGTTAAAAAAACAAACCAGTATTAAAAGTTTAGAAGAAACATTTCATCAAAATGCAGTGAAGATGGTCACAGATGCATATTGCCCAACACCGCACTGCAAGTGCTGAAGCATCATGTATAATTACTATTAAATCAGATCCAGATTAAAAAATAACAAACCAGTATTAAAAGTTTAGAGGAAACATTTCATCAAAATGCAGTGAAGATGGTCACAGATGTATATTGCCCAACGCCGCACTGCAAGTGCTGAAGCATTAGTCGGTTTTTGACTGTAGCACACCATGTTAACAAAGCAAGACTGATTCTTTCTTTTTCCTTTCTTTTATTTTTTTAATGTTAATTTCTTTGTACAAAAGACCTTAGCAAGTCAGCCACTTGTGATTTTCAAAGAGCTTGCCTGCAGAAAAGACTGAGTTCTTTGAAAAAGTGAGTAGGATCAGGAACAGTGGTTAATATTTACTGGCTTACAACACCAGATGCTAAATAATCAGTTGCACAGCGACATGGAAGTCAGAACATTGCACAAAGCTACATTAGTCCTTGAGACTTTCCTCTGTTGGTAACAGGTTCTACCGAAGCAGATAAAGAAGAGAGGGGATCAGAACCAAGTGCTCCTTAAAAATGAGAATTGACAGCAAAGGGAACAATTGTACCATGTGCCATCTGAGATGGGGAGAAATTGTGTAATAAGAGTTAAGGTCATCTGTAGGACAAAGCTCCTGCAAAACTCTGCTGCAGAATGAGCGCCTATGGAGTGAAAATGGACAACAGCAAAGATGTTCAAGGGCAACTTCTTTTGGTAAGAAGAGCTACTGAAATCACTGTTTGAAATAGGTTTGAAGACTACCTATACAGCCTTTCTATAAAGGGTAAGAATACACTATGGGTTTGTTACTCATATTTTCTATCATCCCAAGTCATTGTCATGTAAAGACACATGTATGTAGGTGAAAAAACATGGTTAACTTCCTCATCAGGAAGGTCGAGTGGATTTTTTCATTCTGTCTTTAGAGAAGAACTTGCTACATATTCTGAGTGGGAGCCTTGACAAAAATTGAGCAACAAAAATTGGGAAGGAGGATGTGTTTGAACTAACATTCTCAATAATGCTTCCCATCATGTTGACTCTATTGTTCTAGTTTGCACCAAAATTGATAGCACACTTTCTTTGTGCTGACTTAGGTCTCTGTTCAGCATTATTACTAAGTCAAAAACTATGGTTTTAGCTGTACTGGAGAATGCTTGTTGCAGATTCTGTTACATTATATCAATACTCTTGTGTCATTAGTGCTATATTTTCATACTGCTTATCATAATAGTCTCCTTCCTACTGCAGTTCACGCTGAAACTTTGCACACCAGTGGTCAGGTCTCGTTTCCTGATGTACACAATGCATTAGAGCCAATTGCTCAATAGCAACTGGTTGCAAGACCAAGCCCTGAAATTTGAAATAACCTTTCCCAAATCTGTAGGCAATAAATCAACATTACTAATCTTATAGTTTCTCCCATCTATAAACAGAGCTCCGAAGGGCACATTTGGAATAGTGCAATACTTAATGAGATCTGAATTTTACATGTGATGGATACTGCCCCAGAATGAATAAGGCAGAACATATTCAGTGTTCTCAGGCAGAAAATGTAATTGATGCTAAGGACAAACCTTCCTTGACTTCAAGACACCTCTTTTAGAAGGTGTATCACAGCCTCTGTTCCAAACCCCTATTATTCTTAAGTAAATTACAGTGAATATTGATAGAGAACAGAATAAATATCTACATGGTGATGCTCTATCAGGACCTCTCTGGATTTGTGCCTTCATCACATTCTTAAATTTTCATGGTCCAATGTGTAGAATGAAAATACTTAGATGCTGTTGTGCTGCATATTTCATGTCAGAAATGCTGGGAAAATATGCAGAAGTGGAAGGGGAATTCTTTCTGCAAATGGCCAATATAAGCTGTGCACATCATGTAAACTCTATCCCATGCTACCAGCATGACTTAAATAACAGAAGGTCCTCTGCTGGCAGTCTTCAAAGAATAACAAATTTTACCATTGTAGTTAAAGTGAGTGAGCATTTAAAAGTATGGACAGGAATTTGAAAGATGGCGGTGGAGCTTTTACTCTGAAATATTTCACACAACCCCGAATCTGTGAAACTAATTGAATGTCAGGGGTGGAAATGGGGTAATTTACCTGCCGTTACTCAAACAGCTTTTAAATTTGAAGACCAAATCTGAATGAATCATCACAGGCTTCTTCTATAGTGAGGACATGATTCATCTCGTGTTAGCACAGAAACTTTTCAACTAGCTCCCAGGACTCCAAAGTTTAAGAAGTCACCTGTTTTACAGCCTTCTGACTGCATAATTCCAGGACCCTGCTTTTACACCCATTATGAGTTTTTTAACAATTTCTTTCAAGTGTTTAAAGACAGTTATTCCGTAACGTTAATGAGCAGACTTTCACTGCTGACGGATGTGGTAGTGGTTCAAAGTTATTGCCAAGACTTCTGAATGCTCAGGAAGGTGGAGGCTCCAAAGATAAGGTATTTCCATATATGAATTGACACTATAGAGATTTACACAAAGGCGCTGGATGATAGAAAAAGAGGCAGTCTAAGTCCAATGCCTGAATGTGATTCTCATTCATTGAATTCAGTGTTTTTGCACCAGTTATAACTTGGTGTCAATAGCAAGAGCCAGGCCCCGTGTTTACCGCTCATCTCACCTTTCACAGTGTTTTCACAGTAATTATTACAGCACTTTTTTATTGCCAAACATCAGCAAAATGTCTTGGGGCTGTGTTTTGAATATTCCCAAGTTGCCTAAGCAGTCTGTTGCAAAATAACTCTTGCACTGGGCACTTTGCCTCGAAGTCCCTGGGGTTTTTTTCCATCTTCACTGTGTGTGGAGCCAAGACCTGGAAGTTGTGGACAATAACATGGGTTAGCCACTTGCTAGGGTGCCATCTGGTTTTTGAGCTTTGGCGCCACAATGCTTATGATGACAAAGCTCAGTACCTCTATTAGGTGGTTTGAATGTGGCGAGGGTTGCTGTTTCACTTGGAAATCAACTGACAATACTTTTCTTCCTCTGGGTATTAACGTCTCTTACTTTAGAAGACTGGTTTCAAGGTTTAGTTAGAGAAGTCCTAACGTGGTTTTGATGATTTTGCAGTACCAAAGTGAGCAAATGCCCTCATGCAACTAAGTCTCCCCATACACTAACAGTACCACCAACTGCCTTTTAGGGGATCAAGTAGCTGAGAAATATTTACACAACAAATGGACATCAGAGCTATATGTTATTACCTAGTAAACAGAGATACAGCAACTTCACAACACTATAAATTGGTTTCTTAATAGTAAATAAACCAATCCCTCATTTAGTCAGCAGTGGAATCTGATATTCCCTGCACTCCAGCTCTGATAATATTGTTTATTATGTAACCCCAGAGGCTGTTTCCACACTGAGCTAACAGGCATTAACATCAACCAATCTACTTGGTAAATAGCTCTGAGATGCTTTATTGCCCAGCTCCCTGGTACTCTACTTACTTACTAACACGAGCCACTTTTAACCTTCTACTGACAGAGGGAGTAAGACAGGGAAAGGCTCTTTCCTAAAACAGGGAAGTGCTGTTTTCCTTTTGTTACATTTGGGAGTGTAGTTAGATGACCAGTAATGGTGGTGGTGGTGGAAGCTAAGGGCTGGTGCTTGAAAAGATCTAAACTGCGACAACTCTAATAGATGCAAAGGAGCTATACTGACTTTATGTCAGGCATTGTGATAGCCCAGAGCTTGGGGAATGGGTGTGTGCTGGGCTGTAGCACTCCAGCCTTCTTCTGTGTGATCAGCTCAGTGCTGGTGGCAGCAACTCTGAGGAAGAGAAAACAACTTCCTTTGGTCTTCTCATTTCATGCTCTCCTTGCTGAGATCACTCACACACACACACAAAAAGAGGTTTGGCAGGCCTTAGTTTGAATAATAGAGTTTGCAGTGTCAACCCTTGTTCCAGAGTTCATCTCCCAAGGCATTAGCACGTTAAGCAGTGTGGCATGGAAGAATGCTCTGCATCATGGGAGGAAAGGGGTATTATGCCAAGGTGCTGTGGCTGTTTAAGAGGAGGACAGAAACTTAATCTAAAGGCAGGTGAAG
>NW_010405182.1:35622-48098 GCF_000710305.1 Buceros rhinoceros silvestris | reverse complement strand
TTTTTGGTCATTTAAAAAAGGATTTTTGGGAAAAAAAAAAAAGGGGGGGGGGTGGCGGTGGTGGTGGAACTGTGGCCTCACTGAAGCCTGAACTAGAACTCCAGTCTATGCTATGAAATATTTTTGTGGGGGCACAAATGGAAAGAGCCTTTGCCATTAATGCCAGAACACGTGTCCTGCTCAAGACCCAGCTGTGACGGGAGATTACCACCACCACCCTCTCTCTTTCTGCTGTTCCTGTAGTTCTGCTTTTGTGAAAAAAATAGCCTTTAAGAAAAGTAGCTGGGTTAGAATAACCACTGTTATATCCACAATCAGTACTACCATGAAGGAAATTGAAAAATGCCGTGTAAACTGCTCAAGTTGTGGACAGAGTAACATCCAGGTGGTGTATGGCAATGTGCAGCCGAAATAGCATCACCTCTGGGGCAGCTTGTCTATTCCTTGGTTTTGAGAGTCAATGAAACTGGAACATTAGCAGGGAAATACTTACTCTGTGGCAGAAAGGCTGGTGGAGGGGACAGCTGGCTAAAACCATGGAATATCCATGTTGTTTGATCTACTTACCTCTTCTCCCATGTTCTCCTTGTGTTTCCTTTCCTGTCCCTCTCTGATATAAGCTCTCCTTTTCCTGCTTATCAAGAAATGTCTCTATGCTTTGAAATCCCTAAATTAATTTTCTTCCTCCACTCCTTCCTTTCTCTGATTTTTTTGCAAAGGTAATATCTTGTGTCTTCCCAAGATACCTAAATTTTCTCTGCTAAAAGGAGCTATTACAGGCAAGACCTTTGCTTTTTTTTATTATTTCTTACTTGTTTTGCAAAGGCAGGATGTATCTTGAAAGGCCTCTATAACTAACAGCAGAGTACAAAGGTAATCTCTGATACCTATTAACTGCATTCCACACTAACCCAATGGGAGAATCCAGGTATATAGCTTCGGGGAAAAAAGGGAAATCTGGCTTAGTCTAAATATGTCCTTTAATTAAATTAGATTGTAGGTAGCATTGTAGACAGCATCTAATGTGCTTAAGTAAGTGCTGCATATGGGGTCTCAGTATGTCTAGTTTTTTTTGAAATCAGGTACACGAGTTGCATTTCACCAGGAAACTTTAACTGATGGTATTTCTTGGTCACACCAATAGATGGCAATCCGTCTTCACGTCCCCTTACTTCTTTGAAAGAACTAAAAGGTGAGGAGAAAAGGGAGAAAACAGTTTTTCTCAAATGCTTTTTGCCTTTTATGTGTCAGAGTTTCAAAGCTGAATGTTCAAATGTGCTGGAAATGAGAAATTATCTGAAAACCTGTACACTGCATGCTACTACAGCACAAATTACCCCATGCTGCCCTGTCAGATTTAATCTGCCTGAATCATTTTTGGAAGGGATGATTTGGGATTTAGTTACCATGCGAGCTAGTACACCGAGATTAGCACTGTTCTTGAGATTATTGCATATTATAATCTATTATTCAGTTTATTCTGTGAGTTCTACATTGTGAAATCTTCAACAGGTATCAAAAAAAGAAAAGAAAAAGAAGTCTCAAGTCATATGAAAGATTCCAGATCATCCCATCTGATTCCGCTCTGTGCTGCAGTTCTGTAGTTTGGCAATAACAGCCAAGAAAATATCTCAGTGTCAGATTAGCAGATGTGAGGGTAAAATTAAACCCTGGCTGTTTCTCTTGTTCACTGTGCTGCAATTGTGGAAGCACTTGTGGAGTACAGAGCTAGCTTTTCCAGTTTCGATGGCCTCGGTTTCACTTAGAGATTGTTGAATTAGTTTAGCTTTTTTACTCCCTGTATTTACTCATACACTACCACTATATCCACAGAGCCCATGGGCATATGAGATGTTTTTAGGAGATATTTCCTACAAAATGTAATTTCATTGCTGCCGATTCAGTTAAAAAGAGAAAAATAGAACAAACTGGATGCTTTTGCCCTGACTCCAGTTCTCTCCACCCTGGAGCGAGCTGGGGCCATCAACTTCAGTTCATTTGGAAAATAATATTTATTTCGGCTGCATTGTCTTCTTGATCCAGGGTGTTCCTCTGTTGCCTCACTCAAAGGATAAGACTGTGCGGAAAGCCGCTAAATGGGGATAGCAGTTGCTGTCTTCGGCCTGATAGCTGTTGCTGGAACAGAGCTGCATGGATGCCAGCAGGCAGGTTCCTTGCTGGAAAAATGGAGCTGTGACATGGGAGCCATCCAGCCCTGCCACAGCTGGCCAGAAAGGCCTGGGGCTGCAGCTGTGCTCAACACCTGCTCCACGCTGCTGCATGGGAAGGCTGCTATGCCAGGTATCTGCCACCCTCTGCTTCATCTACAGCCCTTCCTTCTCCTGTCCTTCCCTCACAACACAGGTCTTCACGTAATCTGCTACCCTCCTGCAGCCTTTGTACCAGGCTCTGGCTTTCTGAAAATCGGAAGGGATGGGGGGGTCTCTCATTTGGTCTGGCACCATCTGGAAGCCTCAAGGTGTTTGGAAAGAAATTGTGTTCTTCAACGCTGTGTACTTGTTTTTGTTGAATTCTTGGCATCCTGTAATTTATTCTGTCCTTCCTTTCACCAGCAACCGGAATATTGCAAGTCCGTAAACAGGCTTTAATCTAGAGCCATTGTTAACTAGAGGATGCAGGTAGTGCTGAAAATAAATTGCATCTACTAACGGCGCACAGCGTAAAATCAGAGGATTCTTATGTGATCCTTCTCTTTACCAAAAATAGTGCCTTGTACATCAAGAATAGCTACCTTATGGGAGTTGCAAGGATTTGTTTTTATGGGGTGCTCAGAGCTGGTGAATAGAGCTGAGGCTGGAGAGAGGACTGCAGACGCTAATGGCAGCAACAGGGCAGGTAGAACAGCAAGCTAAAAGAAAATGAAGTTTCGCTCACCATTTACCCATTCTTTAGGTTTCTAAGTGTAAACACATTGTTTTTGCTGGGAAGAGGATGGCCACAGGCCTTCAGGTACAGAAAACAGTGTAAAGCACTTCACACTGTTCTTCACCTTTCACAACATTTCTGCTCTCAGTGTATGCTGTCGTTTTATGTAGACATTGTATATAGTGCATGCATGTCAGAGGTTAGGTATTTTTGTAGTGAGACGTCTGTGTCCTTCCAGAAGGAATATTATTCTGCCTCTTTACATTTTATGAAGGTTTTCCCTTTAAGAAAAAAAAAAAAGAAACCAAAAAGAGCCCCAACCACAGTCAAGGATTATGTGAAGCGGAGAGAGAACACACAAAACCTGGCCTTCAGCTTCAAAGATGAATCACCATAACCCCAAGCCAACACCAGATGAACTGCTGAAGGGTTGCTCTTTAAGCCTTGATACCATTACCTCTCATCTTTGACCTGAAGGGATTGATTACCTGCTTCTGGAGTATTAATGAATTTGCTGAGCTTCTCTGCAGCAAAACTGTGGGCATGAACTTGCTCTAGCCTGAAAGAATGGAGGAGAAATCTCTGAGTCTGTTTTCATGGCTCCAGTTTAATTGCTGATACAGGGGATTTTGTCATCTCTGCATTCAACGGCCACAGAGTCTACAAGTGTTACACTTCCTCCACAAAAAAATACAGGGGAGGGGGAAAACTCCAGGAGGGAATAAGAAAAAGGGAAAAACACACAAGCATTATTTTCTTGCTTTCAGAAACACATTTGCTCACACAGTTAATAAATATTAACAAGACACAAGTCTCCATGCAGCTCCCAGCCACTTCCCCAGTAGATCCATAGCACTGTGATCCAAGGGAAAGGGTGTCAGCTTCATTAATGGCAGCACTCTCCAGATACACGCAAATTAATCAAGCATGTTAGAGAAGTTAATGAATATAGAATTATTAGGGTATTTTCACTACCTTTTGTAGATATTTCTGAATAAACTGGGATACTTATTCCTGGAGCTAGAGAACAAAGTCCAAAGAGCACTAAGTCAATACTTGACTTTTTATTCCTTTTCAATGAACTTTTGAGCAGGATCTGGTAGTATAAGCACAGCAAAGGAAAGTGGCACAGGGTGTAGCACCAGGTTTAAAGTTACAAGACTCAGCTTTAAAGTCAGACTGCTCATTAGCTGCATCTTTGTAGGTTGCTTCATCTGCTGTACCTCAGTTTCCCCCAGCAGCTCCTTCTGTCTTTCTTCAGGGTGAGATTGACTCTTCCTGGTGGGGATTTACTGAACCCCAGTTGTGAGGGGGATGGGGAATTTCTGGGAGACCATCAGGGCTACTGTAATGCAGAACGTCAGACTGACTTGTAATCACAGGTTTGGAAATTCCTGGGCAGCAATCAAAGCCCTGGGTGCATTGCCGACATCCACACATTCTGTCTCACTGCGGACCTTTGACATTTCCCCTGTTTTGGTTTTGGATCCTTTCTGAGCACAGATTGTCAGTCCCACCAAACAAGGGCTAAAGGACTAAATACAAAAAGTTTTTAGAACAAATGTAGAAAACATCAGTTCATGCAACATTAAGTTTACTGAACAAATGCTCTCTCGGTGTTGCTAGCTCAGCTGTTCTGCATGTCCTGTTCATTTCATAGCGTGCTTGCACATTTAATGTATGAGTTTGGAAAGGAAAAAATAGCTTAAGGGATGTAACTTCACCTGTCATCTGGGGAAAGATACCTTGTTAATTTTCAACTGTTCAGCATTCTAAGCTCTTGAGGAGAAGCATCAGGAGATTTAATCCTGCCAAAGGATACGGCCTTTGGTGAACTGAGAAACACAGCATGCAGTTTCTGTCTCAAACTGACTGTTGCATCGCTTGCCATGTTTATGCAAATATCCTCAAACATAGCAAAAGAAACCAGGAAGGTTCACACACACTCACAGGGACCGTGTTGGTTCATGCCCTGAAGAACTACACACTTCCACACAAGCATAACTTTTCCCATAATGGAGGAATAGAAGGAATCCTTGTATCATATTGGAATGACTGACTCTCATATGGAGGCTATGTCTCCTGCTAGCAGGGGCAAGGGGGCCATGATTTGCCCCACAAGTGGAACCTGGAATTATTCTGAGTCATCACACCTATTGAGATGTCTCTCTTTAGCCAAGGATCTGTATATAAGCACAGGAACGATGGATAGTTGTATTAATCCTATCCCTCCTCTAAGCTGAAACCACCAACATTAAAATGTCACAGCATTTTTTCTGTGGCATCTCCCTAGGCAGAGCTAAGTTTTGGTGCATCCCTTAAATGTATATTTCCATAATATAGCATATAGTGAAGTCTTTAACATGTAGCCTTGGCTCTGATTTTTCTGGGTTTATAGTATTGCTGTGCTTAGGGAAAAAGTCCCTTTAAGGAAGAAAGCTCTATAAAGAAGAAATAAAATAATGATCCCTTAAGAACTAGAAGGAAGATACAGGATCCATTGCAACTCCTAAGAAGAGATTATGTAAATCAACCTTTTGCTTTTTTTTTTCCCCCCTGGGAAGGAGAAAGGGAGCATTGCAAGGGAGCTGGAAAAATAGCTTCTGAGAAACAAAGATTCCTTCTGTTATGCCAAGGGCAAGCACCTTTTCTTTCATGCTATCCCCTTGATGCCTTTCCCAACTTCCTTACTGATATCTCTATGTCAGCAGTAGGTTAAAATTTATTGTGGGCTTGGATACAGTGAGTGTCCCTTCATTTCCACCAATGTTTTCATGGCTCGGTATAGTACATTCTTTTCTTTCTCTTTAGTCTTTAAATCCAATTCTGCTCCCCTTCAGGAAAACCTCTGGTACTTTCAGAGAATCCCTGGTGGATTTTCACGATCTGGTTTGGCTATTTTTCTTGAAAAGACTATCTCTTGCATTAATAGCTTTGTCCCACAGCTCCAGTGAGTAAGCTTAAGATGGCAGTTTATGTCCACATAATTTTGCAAAAAGGTCTTATTTACATGAAACACTTCTGCTTAGGCAGCAGGGCTCTAAAGCACCCAGCAAGGGTGGAAATATTTCAGTAATGGAGACGGGATGCACAAGTTATTATTGTTTCATATTTTTATTTTACTAAGAATATCTGATACTTCCTGTAGTAAGACTTTGCCTGTTAAGTGCAGCCCCGGCTGCTTGGGGACAAGGTGCACAGAGTACCATGAAAACAGTGAGTGTGTCCTTCCTGTACTCTTCCTAATGCCATTGTGCCTTAGCAGTCCTCAGGGCAACAACTTCTGGCAGACCTGGACTATATGGAAATTATGTTTCACCAATTTGATAGCCTTCTATAATGGCATGACTGGCTGAGTAGATGAGGTGAGAGCAGTGGCTGTTGTCTACCTCAGCTTCAGCAAGACACTGTCTCCCACAACATCCTCATAGGGAAGCTTAAGAAGTGTGGGTCTGATGAATGGACAGTGAGGTGGGTTGAGAACTGGCTGAAGGACAGAGCTCAGAGGGTTGTGTTCAGCAGCACAGAGTCTAGTTGGAGGATTGTAGCTATTGGTGTTCCCCAGGGGTGAGTGCTGGGTCCAGTCTTATTCAACATACTCATCAGTGACCTGAAAGAAGGGACAGAGTGTACCCTCAGCCATTTTGCTGATGGTACAAAACTGTGAGGAGTGGCTGACACACTGTCAAGCTGTGCTGCCATTCAGTGAGACCTGGACAGGCTGGAGAGTTGGGCAGAGAGGAACCAAGTGAAGTTCAACAAGGGCAAGTGTAGGGTCCTTCATGTGGGGAGGAATAACCCCATGCATCAGCACAGGGTAGGAAAAGCAGCTCTGCAGAGAAGGACATGGGTATGCTGGTGGACAACAAGTTCCCTGTGAGCCAGCAGTGTGTCCTTGTGGCCAATGAAGCCAATGGTATCCTGATGCGCATTAAGAAGAATGGCCAGCAAGACAAAGGAGGTTGTGCCCACCCTCTCCTCTGCTTTAGTGAGGCCCTATGTAGAGTATTGTGTCCAGTTCTGGGCTCCCCAGTTCAAGAGAGACGGGGAACTACTGGAGACAGTCCTTCGGAGGGCTTCGAAGATGATGAGGGGACTGGAGCATCTCTCTTATGAGGAAAGGCTGAGAGACTGTGATTTGTTTAACCTGGAGAAGAGAAGAGGGGATCTCATCAATGCTTATCAATATCTGAAGAACGAGTGTTAAGAGGATGGGGCCAGACTCTTTTTAGTGGCGCCCAGCAACAGGGCAAGGGGCAATGAACACAAACTAAAACACAGGAGATTCCATCTGAACATGAGAACTTTGAAGGTGGCATGAACTTTGAAGGTGGCATGAACTTTGAGGGTGGCAGAGCACTGGAACAGGCTGCCCGGAGAGGCTGTGAAATCTGTTTCTCTGGAGATATTAAAAACCTGTCTGGATGCGATCCTGTGCAACCTGCTCGAGATGAAACTGCTTTAGTGGGGGAGTTGGACTAGGTGATCTTCAGAGGTCCCTTCCAACCCCTACCATTCTGTGATTCTGTGATATGGAGAGTGGACACAGAATTACTGGGTCTGGTCAAGGAAATTATGGAGATTGAATGAAAACATGATCCTAATGATGCAGCTAGGAATTAGAGGGCAAGGAGTAGGTCATTGATACACTGGAGGTGAGATGGGAATGTCTTGGACAAGGATCCAAATTGGGAGAGATCTGGGATTGACTGGGCAAGAAGCCTGGAGCAGGAGAAGTAGCAGCAAGTTGAGAACTGGTCATGTCTTATGACCGATGGATGGGATTGTGATGAGAAGCCCGAATGGAAATGGTATGGCAAGGACAAGATGGGATGAGGATGAACCATGTGGAGTGGGATGGAGAGCAAGAGGAGAGCAGGGTAATCTTATAGTGAGTCAGTCTGTGGCAGGTGAAAGGAAGGCAGACAATTCTGCATTCACTACCTGCTTTCCTTCCTGCATTGGGCAGGAGCACGAATTGGGGTTTCCAAACCATGTTTTCATGTTCTCTGCACATGTGAAGGCTTCCAGAAAAGCTTCTTCTCCCCTGTACATGCTGATCCACATCAAAGATGACAATGATCTGTTACTATCAATTATTCCATTAGTTTAAATGGGTTGAAAGCTATTTTAGTATACTTATGGGATCCAACCTGACTTGAGGTCTATGTTTGATAACACATGATAAAAAAGCTTCTGGGTTTTTTGATTGTGCAGTTTGCCTGCACACTGCAGCAAGAAATACTTTGCCCAGAATCTATTCCTTCTTTTGAACATTTCAAATTAATCTCTTGGCCATTCTTAGAAGCTGAATCTGGTCTGTTTATTTAGCTGGATGAATGTCTGATATAAAAACTCATTAGCCTAACAATTACCTTTGACACCACAGATGAACACACTCTCTTTGCCATGTAAATTAGGAAATCACACTAAGTCCCTTCCAATTCTGAGAGGGCACAATTTTGAAAGACATTCAAAATGCAGAACGCCAGTTAAAGTCATTAATCTTTCTGCAGTGGTTACAGTTCATATTGGACTGCCTGGATACCATCAGACATAGGTTTTTATTATAATTCCTCATGATAAAACTGTCCCTATGAATCATATGCAGAGCAAAGCCCGGTTGTGACATTAATCATTCCACTTGATGATTCTCTCAGATCTCTCCATATGGCATTTCTTTGGAAAATAGCAAAAAGAATGAGAAGAACAAAGACCAATCTTCAGAGGAATGGAAAATAGGAAAGCGAGTCCATTCATTGCAGCACTTGTATTATTCAATCCCATTATTAACCAGTATTAAGCACTATTAATGCAAAAAATTATTTACAATGCCAGAAATTTAGATTTGGGTGTTGATTCCCTCCTCCAGTTCTATATTCTCCCTGATGTTGTGAAAAGACTCTCTGTTTAGTGAGTGTGCATGATGCTCAAGATTTGGCTACTGAGGGAAATGCCCAAAGTGCTCACCAAGCCACTTCCCATCATTTGTCAGCAGTCCTGGCTAACTGGGGAGGTCCCAGTTGACTGGAGGTTAGCAAATGTGACACCCATATAAAAGAAGGGCTGGAAAGAGAATCCAGGGAATTACAAGTCTGTCAGTCTGATCTCAGTGCTGGGGAAGGTTATGGAGCAGGTCGTCTTGAGGGCCAACATGCAGCACGTACAGAACAACCCAGGTGGTCAGGCCCAGTCAGCTTGCGTTTATGAAAGGCAAGTCCTGCATAACTTCATCTTCTCCTATGACGAGGTGGATAGTGGATGTGGGAAGAGCTGTGGATGTCTGCCTAGACTTCAGTAAAGCCTTTGACACTGTTTCCCACAGCATTCTCCTGAAGAAACTGGCTGCTTGTGGCTTGGATGAGTGTACTTTTCCCTGGATAAAAAAATGGCTGGATGGCCGGGCCCAGAGCGTGGTGGTGAATGGAGTTAGATCCACTTGGTGGCTGGTCACAAGTGGTGTCCCCCAGGGCTTGGTGTTGAAGCCAGTTATGTTTAATATCTTTATTAACAATCTGGACAAGGGGATCAAATGCACCCTTAGTAAGTTCACAGATGACACCAACTTGTGTGTTGATATGCTTGAAGGTCAGGAGGATCTACAGAGGGATCTGGGCAGGCTGGATTGATGGGCTGAGGCCCATAGTATGAAGTTTAAAAAGCCCAAGTGCCAGGTTCTGCACTTGGGTCACAACAACCCCCTGCAGCGTTACAGGCTTGGGGCAGAGTGGCTGGAAAACTGCCCAGCAGAAAAGGATCTGGGGTTGCTGGTTGACAACAGCTGAATATGAGCCAGCAGCGTGCCCAAATGGCCAAGAAGGTTAATGTCATTCTGGCTTGTATCAGCAATAGTGTGGCCAGCAGGACTAGGGAAGTGATCATCCCCTTGTTCTTGGCACTGGTGAAGCCACACCTTGAGTACTGTGTCCAGTTTTGGGCCCCTCACTCCAAGAAGGACATTGAGGTGCTGGAGTGTGTTCAGAGAAGGGCAATGAAGCTGCTGAAGGGTCTAGAGAGCAAGGCCTATGAGGAGCATCTGAGGGAACTGGGGTTGTTAAGTCTGGAGAAAAGTACGCTTAGGGGAGACTTCTCACTCTCTACAACTACCTGAAGTGACATTGTACAGAAATGGGGGTCAGTCTGTTCTGCCAAGTAATAAGCGACAGGACGAGAGGAAATGGCCTCAAGTTGCACCAGGGGAGATTTAGGTTGGGTATTAGGAAAAATTTCTTCCCCAAAAGGGTTGTGAAGCCCTGGAGCAAGGTGGCCAGGGAAGTGATGGAGTCACCATCTCTGGAGGTATTTAAAAGGTATGAGGAGCATCTGAGGGAACTGGGGTTGTTAAGTCTGGAGAAAAGTACGCTTAGGGGAGACTTCTCACTCTCTACAACTACCTGAAGTGACATTGTACAGAAATGGGGGTCAGTCTGTTCTGCCAAGTAATAAGCGACAGGACGAGAGGAAATGGCCTCAAGTTGCACCAGGGGAGATTTAGGTTGGGTATTAGGAAAAATTTCTTCCCCAAAAGGGTTGTGAAGCCCTGGAGCAAGGTGGCCAGGGAAGTGATGGAGTCACCATCTCTGGAGGTATTTAAAAGGTGTGTAGACATGGTGCTGAGGGACATGGTTTAGTGGTGGACTTGGTAGTGCTGGGCTAATGGTTGGACTCGATGATCTTACAGGTCCTTTCCAATCTAAATGATTCTGTGATTCTATGTTCTCAATGAAGTCCAAGTCCCATTCATAGCCAGCACCATTTGGGCGTCTCTGACACTTTGCCATCTTGAAAATTTAGTCAGAATCTTTCTGAAGCAACAGACCTTGGCACCTTCTAGTGTTTGGTTTTGCAGTCCCTCAAGTCTTTTTACAAATATTGTTGACATGGAATATTGCTTGGAAGTGGGAATTTTTTAGTGGGCTGTGTTTGTTCAGAGAACCTTTATAAGCTGACATGAAAGCGTGTGTATGCAGGAGAAAAGGAGCTTCACATGAAGTTTTCCATTGATGTAGCTGTGTTGTGACATTCTGTCGTAATAACTGGAGCTATGTAATTTCCCCCACACAGTAGAAAAATAATTGGATTTCAAACAGACATGCCAGAGCCTTTTCTACCCAGATATTTCTTACGGTGCATCATCTCCTCTAACTCTGTAGTGCTGGTCTGGCCATCCAAGTCACCAGGAACCTCATTAAAGTGTACAGGTACTGCCCAGAGTGAAAACTATAACTGCTAAAAGAACACGTTATAATTAACCATATCATAGATGTCGGTCTGGGTTGATGTTTTTTAATATTTAAATTACATTTAACCACACCAGTAGAGATGAGCAGAAAGTAGAAGTAAAAGAATCAAAATAATGATGTGATTCATATTCACGCTATAAAGAACTCACTCTTCCTGTCTATCAGAGATCACTGATATTCCATACCTATCTGTCCATAAATCAGAAGTTGACTGATAATTTGTAAACAAAAAAATAGTCATTCATTAAGAGAACTGCATCTCTCTTCCTCTTTTGTTGTTTATTATCTTAATTTATATAATTGTCCATAACTCTTTCCTGACTGTTTTTGTGCAAATGCACTTTCAGCCTTGGTCAGAAACTGTGCAAGTTTGTCCTATTAAGCACAGTAGATCTTGACTGTTAAGTGCACCTCTAATTTCTTCTAAAAGCAGTGGGATTTACAGCAATGAGCTTTAAAGATGGTTTTTCTGCTAGGCCTGGATCACTCGCTTAATCTCTACAAACTATACGGCTTTCGCTAGAGTAATTTCTTTGATCACTACACAAATCTTTTTGATTAAACAAATGTGTTGTGAGCCCAGAAGCCCTTTATTGAGAACATTTATACTGTTGTCCCCCTGACCCAAGCAGTTAGCATTTGGGGTCTGGCCAGGTTGTTTCCATTAAGAGGAGGAATTGATTACAGGAATCAGGCAGGGGTTTGTGGTGCTGCCCTGCTTATTTACAATGAATGTCCACAAAGTTACACTTCTCTCAATCTGGCAAAACCCACTAGAGGCACCTTTTGTACACAGATTAGAAATATAATACCTCCAATGCCTTTGACTTTGGCTCTCTCTTAGGGCCACCTGCACAAAAGGGTTTCATTTCTTCACTGTTGGCTTTTGTCTAGCTGTCACCAAGTCTGGTGTCCTTGCAAACACTGTCCTGCTGCCTGCAGGGCCGGACTCTCAGCCTGCGCACATCAGTTGTGCTGAGTTTCACTCTTGCTCAGCTTGACTAACAGCTGCTGCTGCTTCCAGGTACCTTCTCCCATAAAGGAATTTAATTTCCTCCCCTCTAGGTGAAAAAATGGTGTTTAACTAAATGGCAGCGGCTGATACCTTTTAATGACATCATATAAATTCACTATCACTCACACAAAGTTGTTGCATGCATAGAAGTTGGTGCCAAAGGAAAAGAAAAGCTGGGAATCAGGTTTGATGGGTTTCGTTTGTTTGAATTTGCAGGTAGGAATAATTGAAATTATTCTTAGGTGAAAAATACAGTTCCTACAATGTTAAAATGCTCTGGTTTTGGTTTTTTGGGGGGGTTTTTTGATTCTGTTTTAGAAAAAACCCTCTCT
>NW_010405182.1:21595-35520 GCF_000710305.1 Buceros rhinoceros silvestris | reverse complement strand
TTTCCCTTCTAGGGTCTAGTAGGATTATCTAAGTTTGTTTTGGTTCAGCCCAGGTAACAGTCTTGTTCTGCTGAGCTGCCTCAAACATTTAGCTTGCTCTGTTTAGCAAATTGTACTGCGTTCCCACTTGGTGTGTTGGTCCATGAGACAGCAGTTTGAGATGCTATATCACCCCTGATGACCTAGAGGTCTCCAAAGGATTGTTTCCTTCTTTCACAAGAGAAAATGGATTTCTTCTCGAGTATGCTGTGTTTCAAGGTGGAAATCATCTGAATCTGGTGCATCATAAAACAATCCAACTTCTGAAAGGAACCACGAGCATCACACTCCTGAGATATAATGTCTGTGCAATGAGGTGTTATAATGAAAAAGTCCTACACGTGTATTAAGCTAATTCCAAACAAAGCATGTGAGATCATATCAGTAATCAACAATGAAGGTGTTCAACTGAATTTCAGTCAAAATATTGTATTCCAGATGACAGTGTCAAAAGAAAAAAATTATTTTTGTATAAAAATATTCTTAATTCAAATTTTTTGTCAGCATACAGCACATGAAAGTGCTGGCATGCCTGTTTTTCCTTCAAGATGAATTCCAAATTTTGTTCACTTCTGAGAGTAATCTCTTATTTGCAGATATAGGCTCCTTGACTGACTATACTTATTTTTGTATAGATGTTTTGTAGCTTACTTTTAAGTGTTGACATAAAATGCCAGTAAAGCACAGGTTTTGGATGAATTTGAGTCACGAGTTCTCAGATTGGAAGCCACCTTTCAGGAAGTGTGTTTGGGCACTAGTTTCTCTTTAAGACTTCTGGATATTAACAACTTTATAACTTACATTATCATGCATTCTGTCTCTCTTTCTCTTTCATGTGTCTCTCCACTCCTGCGCTTTCAACTTCTTTCAGTTTTGAACTCCTAAGATTTTTTTCTGTGACAGTGTGGAACTCTGTGTACTATATTCTAGCCCACTGACAAAAGCCTTTTATTTCTTAGTTACTGTCTGCAGATCCCTTAGAAATTTTCTGTGGGCTGCCAGACTGAAGAACCACAGATCTGCTGTCAGACCCACATCCGCTGGACTGTCCTTTTCTCTTCCCCTGCTTCATATGCACATGTTTACTTGTATTCTTGAAAAATGCAAAGTTCGTCTCTGGCCAAGGGATTTAAAAAAAAAAAAACCACAACCTTTACCACAATTACCCTTTTCAGCTTTTATTGACTTTGAGTCTTGAGAGATTTCCTGCTAAAGACTACTGAGGTCTTGCACTAGTTAGAAAGAGAAAAAAAAATGCTCTTTTTAATTAAAAAAAGAGCAAACTTGAAACAGTCAAGCATCACTTTCCAAGGCAGTCTGAGCACCAGGAGACTAGGCATTGCTCAGAACCAGAAGACTCAGCTTTCAATTGTCCTTTACACTATTGTCCTTAGTCCAAACACTCTTACAGCACCACAGTTGTTTTCTCATCTCTACAAGGTCTTTTATACTTTCATTGCTATTAACAGGGATTCTCAAGCTCTTAAACCCTATGTCTTACTGTGAGGACTCTGCCTAAACACCTGTCTGAATCAAGACCTCACTGAAGAAAAATATTGACCTCTCTTTTGTGTCCATGTCAGGTATCTCAGCAGTAGAACTTCAAAGCGCTTGTGAGACCTTTAATGGTGCACGTGGCACTATCTGTTGTAGAAATAACCAGAAATCAGACAAGAGAGATTGAAAATATGTAGTTAGGAATGGTACGTTTGTGTATTTCTCATAAAAAGTTATATGAGCTATGACTGTGCCCTTGTGTCTCCTTTGCCTTGATGTTTTCCTGTGTGAACAGAAAAAGACCCAAAAGACTACAAATAACCTGTCTTTTGTGCACCTGTTTTATGGAAATCCTTTGAAATGATCCAGTATATGGCATGCAGGCTGGTTTTGTGGGGTTGTAAGGACTTCTGTTATCTCCTTTGGGTCTCTTCTCACTACCATACTGGCTGTGGAAAGTGCTTATACTTTTGCTTCTACTCCATGTACCTGTTCCACCTGTTTTAGTGGAGCAGAGGGGATACTCCTAGCTGCAATTCCAGGCTCTGCCTGAATACTCCGTATCCCTTATTCAGTCTTTTGTTGTCCTCCATAGTATGAGCTTATTGGTGATCTCAATGCTCTTTCTTTCTGACTGTAAGAAAGTACTAACTCTAAACTGGCTTCCTGAACAATAGTGAGAGGCTTCAAAGCAATAGGTGCAATTCACTGGAGCCACTGGGAGCATCCAAACTGGGCCATAGAAAGGTATGCAGCTCCACAGGTGCAGAGAGTATCTCAGAAGGCACTGTATGAGCTTTGTGAATATTTGCCTTGTCCAAACTTAGAGGGGTAATTTGAGACAAGATGGTAATTGGAGCTTTTTAAAGAGCTGGAGGAATCATGGTTCAGACATAAATGATGATGGTGGCCATGATTCCTTGACACAGATCTTTGAATGAGGGACATTGCATGGAGTAGTCACTGGACCCCACGGACAGTGGCTGTGAGGTGAATTCTGATCAAGAAGAGCGCAGAATCTGCCTTTACATTGGCTCAGGAATCTTCAATCTTGCGAAATGGAAATATGAAAAATTGAATGGGAAGAAATCCAGTTCTGAAACTGTCAGAAGGGAATTGCAAAAGACCTGATCTGTTTTTAAAAGCCTTAAATCCCCCGAAGCTTCTGATTAATTTATTGAAAAAGTGTTCATAAAAGATGTAACCAAACCCAAATCTGTTGCTTTGGTAAAAAAAGTATTCAAGATGAAAAGCCCAGGGCTCTGCCCTGCCAGTACAGAGAAAGTGTTTCTGCTGTCATCCGAATAGGCACCTGTCACTCCCATCAGAGCAGGAACAGCGTGATTTCTGGCCTAATTTCTAGAACATCAGTGGTATTGAATGGAGGTCGGGGTGCTCAGAAACTATGCAAACCAGGTCCCAAAACTACAAATGCTGCTTCTTTTTATTTCTGTCTGCCCCAATGAAAGCCTCAAGGAATATGAAGTCATCCCTAAGTCTATTTCTGTTCCCCAGGCTTTTCTTTCCACAGTGATGGGCTGATACTCACATTTTTGCATGATGGTCTGACCCACTTTGAACAAAGTTATATGCTGATCAGTAAAAAAGAGAATGCTCTTTCCTGGCTTTTGGATTATTATTCAAACAGAAAGGAGACCCAGAGAGAGCAGCATGCTGTATTCACTGCTGCATGACAACACTTTTGAGTAGACAAGTTGTAGTAAAGCAGACACACGGAGAAACAAGAATCTCCTTTACAGTAAAAAAACTTTCTCCAGGCATCCAGAACACAATTGCAGCAAGAGCTGCGAGCTGTGAGCTCTGTGTATGAAAATGAAGTTTGCATTTTGTTTCTAATTGTAGTTTAGCTGGGTGCCAAGGCTATGCAAACCCAATGCACTTCAGACATTAACTCCTTGAATGGTCCAGCATCTCCTCCTGGCTTGTCCCCTGGAAGGACAAGACAGTGGACTGATTTGAGACAATGGCCAATTTGAGCTAACTTGGTGATTCATTTTGCAGTTAGATATTTGGTGGTCACAGGAGCTCTCCAGGACAATTCTAGACATTCTCCAACTCAGGTCCTTCTGTGTCTAATCCACTTTGTTTTCTAAAGGTGTTAATTAACATCCTGCGATGTAATCCTGTGAGTGAAATGTCCCAAAGACAACCCTAGATGTTCCTGCTTTAGAAGTCATGAAATTTTACATAGATAAGACATGTATAGACACTCAATGGAAACTCTTCCTGCAGAAATTGTCAGAGGACAGTCTTCAGTTAGTAGTCAAGATGGGTTAGGGATGTGCTGGGCTGGTCACACAGGACTGTGGCCAGCTTGATTATAAGAACAGATCAGAAAAGAGGTTTGGGGTGTCTCTTTTGGTCCAACTGAAGATGATGCTGCAGATATCAGGTACTTTTGCAATGGAGACTGTTGTCACCACTGGTCAGATACCTCCTAACCCATTGTGACATTTTCTTTTCTATGCAAGCAAAGATCCCCCACAGGTTATTTTTTTCTTATAACAAAGACTCTGTCCTGAGTGTCGATGTGACACCTTGCTCCTTGCACTGTGGCACATGGAGGGGGAAGGATCCCAGCATGAGCCTGCAAGCAGAGAGAAGGGGCTTTTTTGAAGGCAAGAACTGCACAGCCAAACCTCCAACTGCCACCACAGACTATAAGCTGTCTGCTCAGGGGTCATTTAACTCATGGACACCTGCTCTTAGTACTTGTTTCCCCACTTGGTTTATGTGCAGGGACTAATCCGAGTCTGAGAACCGTGTAAATTATTGAGACAAATCAATTTCCCTGCTGGGAAATCGGTGCTAAGAATCAGTTTGCTTAGTGCTGGCCTTAGGACTTGGAGCAACAGTGATGTGTATGGAGGTGAGAGACTGTTGGACACCCCTTTCCTCCCCTGTCATGCCACCGTGATGCCATAGTTGTCATCAGGCTGTACTACTGAAAGAGACACGCGCTCCTTCTTCTTGTGGTAGTCAGTAAATTCGCTCTGGATATCTAAATAACAGGTAGAGGAAAATGTTTTTTACTTTCCGTATAAAACAGAGATGAAATATTCTTGGGAGGCTTGAGGCATCTCATAATAAGTGTAACTGAATACTAAGAACCTGAATACATGGATGATTTGGGAGTTTTGATTTTTTTTACTCCCACATAAAAATCAAAACTTTCTTATTAGGAAAAGCAGATGCATTCCACGGAATTGTTCATTAAATCAAACTCCCAGTTTCCTACTGAAAAAGGATGTATTTTGATATTATTGTTTTTTTTCTTCCTCATCCCTTCTAAATATGCATTTAGGCTTTAATGTTAGGTGAGCCGATGAAATAACAAGGTAAAAAAAGGTAAGTTTTTTATCCCTTGTATTGCCATTCTCTCTAATTCTAGTTCTATTTAATCAAAGGTCATTCCACCTTCCTCATTACCCTGGTGATGAAAGGAACAGCTTTATCAAGAAATCACATAATATATTCAATGGTATTGCTGTGAAATCCTCAACAGATTGTTCAGGTAACCCCTGCCACTGGTTACAGTACTGTTTTGCACTAAAAAAATCTCTTCCTAGTGACCTAGTCCAAACCTGCTGCTTGCACTCTTGAGTCTTGCAGTCCTGTGCTGCTCTTCGTGCATACTTTGAATTCTGTTTTGGGATTTAATATCTATTTTCTCTATCAAGTGTGTGAAGATTAAAGTAAAATATAATTGATAAGAAGCATGTTATCCTACCTTAAATTTGATTTAACTGCAAAGTGAATAGGGCTCAGCAAAGGGGTTTTTTTGCTTCCCTGGAAAGTGCTTATTATAGTTTTAAAAGCAATATTCATAAATGTCTAGGGTCTTTTATGTTTCATGCAGATGATTGTGTTATGCTAATGTCACTGTTTTTGTGTCTGCATTAATTGCAGAGACTATGTAACCAACATCTAATGTTGAACCAGTACACGTGATGGACCTGCAGTTCACCACATCCAGTGCAAAGATGTCCTCTTGATTGCTCTTTAAAGCAAAAGTAGAGATACTGCATATAATGTATATAAAAAGGAGAAGATAAGCTCCACTTGGAAGGTGCAGTCCCTCAAGGATTTGCTCACCTTGACTCCCACAAACCTTCTGTGTCAAAGGCTCCCATGAGCAAATTTCCTGACATTCAGAGATCTTTGCTAGTTGCCTTTTTGGGTCCTAGTCATAATAATAGAAGTACGGTTTTGTGACAGTTGTAACATGCCCAACATTTGGCAAATCTTTTGGAAAGCTGTCTCTTTACTCAACCACCACTCCTTTCTGATAATGGAATACACCAGTAAATAAAATTTAATTTGAAATTGTCCCAAACTAGTTTGCCTTGCTAAAGGTACCTTATTACTTTTGAGACAACCCTTTCTGTGTAGGACACAGCTTCTGTAAAAACGAAGAATATCAGGAAAGGACCAGAGAAGTATTTCTATCAGTCAATCAAATTGACGTATTAGTATCAGTCACACAGGCTCTGATATAACAAACCCTTGAACATGTGCACAGGTTTAAATGGACTTAAGTCTGTGCAGTCGTCATTGGGTATAGAGTAGAATAACTAAAAAATTAGTCACAAATCCAGCATGTGCTTTGCCAAATTAAAGTTGGAAATACATAAGCAAACCTCTGTATTTCTTTTTTGGGTCGTGCTACTCACGTTCAGTATCCCCAAAAGCATCCTTTTAGACTGCTGCATATCTACTGCAAACTTTGCATAATAAGGATGGTTAAGAAAGGTCCTCCTTTTGTATTGACTTTTGTCCTGCACTGTAAACTTTGCCATCAGTGCTATTTATAAGAAATGGACTCTGTGATACCATCCCGAGTGAACAGAAATGCTTGGAGCCAGGCAGCAATGCAGGGAAGTGAGGCACAGGTAATGTCCTTGTTCCTTTTTCCTTCTGATAAGTACAACCTCAGCCTTTCTCGGCACTAAATCATACTGTTAATTTTGCACCTAAATTTGGTGGGTCTTTAAGGTGCCAAGACCTAAGCAGGCTGAAATGGCACTTCCTCTTCTGGCGGTTTTTGAACTGAAGTGGTGGTGACTACCATGCTTTGTGCTGAAGTCATGGCTACCGGCATGTGTGAGTGTGATCAGATCAGATCTTTCAGGTTACTTTACAGAAAAAGATACCAAGTTTTTGAATCCCAAAGGGCAAGAGACATGGTTGAATCTGAGCTGGGATGAAGGAGTCCAAGCCATGCAGCATCACAGCCTTAAGCACGTGACTGCACGTGGGCAGAGCAGGGCTGGGGGTGTTGCTCAGCTGAAATAACATGTCAGTAGCCTGACTTTGTGGGCTCTTGCTCCACAACCACAGAAATGAGCAGTTCTCGATGTGTTTACAAGAAGGTGGGATTTAGCCTTGTGCCTGGCCTCCTCTGGCAGTGCTTCCTGGCCAACCTGTGATTACTGGCAAACATCAGTGACAACAGCTTCTTGGGTGATATCTTGTATGTTCAAGATGTCACATCTGTGCACATCCTATGTGTTTTATACTTTAAAAAATCAGAATTAACCCCTTCTCCATGAAAGCTCACTTAAAAGAATCCCTAAGATTAGAAGTGAAAATTACTAAGCAATGTTTTTAATAGTCATTAACTCATATGAATGGCATCAGTAAATAACATGGCAAAAATAAATATGGTAACAATAAATTGATTTCTCTTGTAGCTTGTGCAAAGAGTAAGTACTCATTTGATCTCAACACTACTTCTGTGCCATAGGCAATATTTCTAGAGTAATTTATAATGTGCAACATATAGTGCAGAGATGATGTGTTCTTTACCAAGGTCAAGGAATCGGTAGGGGGGAGGAAGTTGCCTATAGGACCAGGCATCTATATGTGACCACTTGTGACTTCCCTATGACTTAGTCCATGCCTCTGTTAAGAGATTTAAGAATGAGATTTTTCAAGCCTCTTTGCGACATTAGCTGTAATTGCATCTATGCCTCCCAGTTCTTTTTGTCCACTTAGGAAATGTAAGGCATTTTATTTTTATTGCAGCATCTGCAGTTACAGACTGTAAGCAAATATGTAAAAAAACCTCTAAAACCACAAAAACACCAAACACACAAAAAAATAGAATTTCTGCTTCTAGCTGCAGCACAGAGCTAATACCTGCAGTGTGCATTTGCCCTGGCTGACTTGAAATAGCCAAAACAGTGAAGGCTTCTACATCTTTTCGAACTATTTCACAGCCTTTGCTGAGTTCTAATGTGACTGAATTAGCATTTTCTTTATTTTGTAGGGGCTGCATCTTAGGATCAGGGTTTTTGGAGAGTAGGTGAGAATGAAATCACGTAGCTGTGCGCAGAGAGAGGAGCAGCCACTGGAGCTGCATGTACCTGGCAGAAGTTCACAGAGCATTAGCCAATTTTTGTGCCCACAGAGCAGTTCATTTTTTGGCAGCTGAATCAGAATAAAACTCCAAGGCTGCGGCAGCCCACAGCCTGCTGTGATGACTCGGTGACCACAGAACTTAATTTGTGCTGGATAAAGCTCTAAAGAGATTAACCGACTCATGACATATGCTGCTTTACCTTCTACAAATGAACCTCTGGTATAGTGCCATGTTTCTGATCCCTCTCTCAATTTTGCAAATACTCTACCACTTAGTCACTGATGTGGGGGAACCTGAAGAAGAATCTCCCCTCCCTCTAGTTTATCATTCATACATGTTTTGCACACACTTCAAAAGACTATAGGCTTTTTCTGCCAGGAATGTGACATTTCACATTAAAGTGTCTATAAAAAATGGGTACGTTCATTTTTGGGAATCTCTGAAAAACAACAGTGCAGGTGTGTTACCTGCGGCACAGCCATGTAGGAGAGGCAGGTACATCCAGTGTTTGGTTTATCAAGGGATAGGCCATATGCAAGTCTGTAAAAGTCACTGAATCTCTTCAGTCTCCCTAGGACCATAAAGAGCTCCTTGGAGATGATCAGCAGCTTACGAGAGGGACCATCAGGAGCAGGGTGTTTCTAAAACATCCTGATGTGTGTCTAAGCTGAGAAGCTGATGCACTCGTGGTTCAGCGATTCCTGACTCCATACTGTGGAGCTGACCAGGTTGAGTTATTCCTGTCTGGTAGCCGACATGCAACGCTATCATACTGGGGAGGAGGTGCTGGTATTTGCCCATTCATTCCAACGTGGGATTTGAATGTGAGTTCAGGGCGATGCAGTATATGTAGCATGCAAGACAGTAAGGCTCAATTAATCTCCATGTCATGAAACCCTACCTTCCCACCGGATTCATAGAAAGGCAGCCAGGATGGTCACAGGTACAGGTAATCTTCCACAAAAACAATGACCTGATATCACTGGTCTTAACGTTTCTTTATTTTTTTTTTTTTTTTTTTTTTTTTTTTTTTTGAAAACTCAACCTTGTTCTACGCTGTTGAAGTTAAATGCATTTATTATCAGTGATTTCAAATACAGCTAACTTGATTAAATTCAAAACATTACATACTATCAAAATAAAAACAAATATCAGCACAAACAGTCATTGTAAGTGAGCTAATAAATATTGAATCAGATGAATGGTGTTGCTGATTAACAGCTTTACATTTTTAGCCTACTTTACTGTCGTAACTTGAACTCAAAAATATCTGCGGACTTCAGGAGCAGCATCCAGATGAGGCTTACATAGGAATGATTCTGTATTAAATGACATATTAGAAAGGAATTTGGCTCTTTTAAGATAGATTTTGTGCACTAAAACCTCTATGTGACTACTCAGTATTTGAAACTTTGTGGATTTAAAGTTACTAGTTAGGATTCTTCCTGTTGTCCTTTCTTCCTGAGATTTTCTACAGGTGCTTAAAAATTAGGGCATCTGAATCCAAGTGAGAACTGAGACTCCTTTAGTATTTTTTGAAAAGTATGGTTTTAAACTGCTGTTCTCAGCAGATATATGTCAAGAAATTGAATTACTGCTGTTTACCTTTTAGGCATATGCTCCAAAGACTGAGGAAAGTGTGTCAGCTGTCACGATGCAATTGCGCTCACTTTGCCGTTGGGATCATGTTCAGTGGCTGTGGGTGAACTGATGA
Source organism: Buceros rhinoceros silvestris (assembly GCF_000710305.1). Classification (NCBI taxonomy): domain Eukaryota; kingdom Metazoa; phylum Chordata; class Aves; order Bucerotiformes; family Bucerotidae; genus Buceros; species Buceros rhinoceros. Next base: position 25,885 of record NW_010405182.1, on the reverse strand, counting down.
GCAAGAACTTGTGCTGCAGTAGATCGATGGCTTCAAGGGGGCAAATTGGACATCATACCCTACCAGTATGCCTTCAGGCTGATCCAATCCCACAATTATTCTCTCATAGATCAAAGATGGTTTTCAGCTCAAAGAGAAAACCTGTCTGCACAGGCTGCACATTTTTATGCTTACAAAACGGATTGATTTTTTGTCTGGAATCTTCTTGACCTATATTCATGGGTCTCCATAAATACATAGTAGACTGGGCAAATCAAGTCCTTACTGTAGCTGTTTACCTAAGGATCTTTTTCCTCTCCATTTTCTTTCCAGAGTTCTCTTACCAATAAAGATAGGACTTAGAGCCACCACGAAAACAAAGCTCAGAAGGTGTCAAGCTGGTAAGACGTGAAAAACGGAGTAATATCTGGAAGTGAAACAAGCTCAGAAGTGAAACAAGCTCAGAATTTTCACCATCTGAGCATAGACTCTGTGCTCCCCAGCCTCTTAAATGTATATATTGAGTCTATGCCCAGGTGAACAAGCCAATTCCTTGAATATCATAAAATTGGCTTAGAACTATTGGACTCAGTGGATCTATGCAGCCAAGGATGTGTATTTAGCTCAAGGGGATGGACGTGATTTTAATCGAGGAGGATTTGAGTGTTATAACCTATCCAGTAAAAACCTGGGGGAATAAGAAAAGAAGAAAAATAAGAAAAGAAAGAAAGAAAAAAACCCAGAGAGACATGCAAAAATGAAGAGAGATTGTAAATATCATTGGCAGCGAGCAGACTAGAAGCAGCTGTCTCTGGCAGACATGTTTCATTCAGATCAAACAGAGTGTTGTGGATGTTTGGAAGTGACCCACATTTACTATATATTTAACTACAAGCTTCTCATTTGTATGGAAGCAATCAGGGATATGTGCTCAAACAAGAACTTTTCTCACCCAGCTTTTGTTCAGAAAGCACCACTTTCCTGCGGCACCGGTGCATGAGTACCAGGATGGCACATGCAGCACAGGCAACCCATGGCAGGAGGGCTCCTGATTTTGCAGACTTTTGTCGCACAGTCCTGGACATAAATGGAGCTGTTTTCAAAATGTACCTTTCTCCAGGAACCTGAACACTTTCCTGAGGTGGAGGGAAAAGGTGGTGATCATCTTGTGCTTTGGATGTAAACTGTGGCATTGGACAGCCACTACCACTGCTGGCTCCTCAGGACTCCTGCGAGCAGTGTTTCCTGCGAGGGGCTCTGCCACCTGCCATGTCCTCACAGGGATGGCAGTCGGTCTGGGGACCCAGAGCCGATCCTGTATCATATGCAGGGATCCTCTGCCCTCCTTAATAAGAATGCTGAAAGGCTGTAATTTTTGCCTTGCAGCTCTCCAGCTCTGTCACATTTCCTCCCTATTGGATTTCTTTTCATATCTTCCCTGTGTAAATATTTTTTGCATGTGTACGCTCTAGCATTTTAATTCTAGTGTTTAAGGCCTTAAATATTATAGTAGTGCTGCTGTCTACTTGGAGGACTGTCTATGGACTTTTGTCACATCATGACTATTGATATCAATTGCAAGGAGAATATAAGATGATAGAATGTAACTGCCTATGTTGTAGGCTTGCCCAAACTGCCACAACCTGCATCCCCTAAAAAAAAAAAAACCACAAAAGAGACTGGAAGGTCTAAGTGGCACCAGGCAAGCTACTGAACCTGCTTTAGCACTTCACTTTGCAAGCCATGAGTCTGCTTCAAGGATTTTCCAGGTCAGGTTGAATGGGGCTCTGAGCAACCTAATCCAGTTGAAGACATCCATGCTCGTTGCAGGAGGGTTGGAATAGATGACCTTTAAAGGTCCCTTCCAACACAAACCATTCTGTGATTCTGTGTTTGTGTACTGTGTACCAAGGATACAGTCGTCTGTGGGATCTCACTGTGAGACTAGGGGAAACCTACAAATCCTTGTGTTGGTAAGTGGGGAAAAAGGACTTGATGATCTTCTCATGGTGGGAAAAACAGAGTGCTACTGTTACTGAAAATTCAGAAGAAAAACTCCTTAATACCAGTGTAGCATTAAGAAGCAGCATTTTCTTTATCTTACCAGTGCCGGGTGCAAGGAGGACCTCTTCCTCAAATCACGCACACCGTATGCTGCCCCAACCAAAGCTTTTATCACCCAATTACATACATATCCATTATTTTTCCCAAAATAATAATACATATTCAAAAACTGATTAATAATTTTGCGTAGCTATTACGCATGTGGCTTGAGCTTAAGAATGTCCATTTTGTGGACTCTGTCATGTCCTACCAGTCACTGAAGAAATAGCGTTTGGAGATTTTCGTGGGAACTCTCCCATATATGGTGGATAATTGGCAAAGAAACCGTATTATCAGAGTTTGTTGTGATTTACGCAGGTTTCAGTCAGTCTCCAAACGGCTTGGCTCACCCTTTCTCTTCTGTGTCTCTCTCAGACTGTGGACTTGTAGCTTAGATTTTCCTTATTCCTTTCCCAGACTGCTAAGGTTTTCGTATCTCTGTTGTACAGACTAGTATTTCAAGGTAACATAACACTACTAGAGGTTGTACAAAATTAGTGGAATGTGTTTGCTTTCCAGAACAGATCCCTTTACTGATCTATATTAGGGTGTTTCTCCACCGAAGAGAACAGCCAGCCAGGCAGAGGGAAAGACAAGCATCTCTTACTCTCGGTTTGCCCTTATGGGAAGAACTCAGCATGAAATTATGCCCTGAGATGCTCTAATGTGGAACTGTGCTCCTGAAGATCACCTCAAGATAATATGAGACAGATTTTCAAAGATTATTGAGAACATTCCCTCAGCAAAAATCACTCTTGTTTTTAAATTACACAGCAGGAAGACTGCTTCCCCAAATGACTCCACACACCAGAAAACTGTGTTCCTATTAAAAAAGATCACTACTTTGTTTCTTGTTCAAAGATCTACATGTGTATGGATCTGCTATTTATGGGTATAGGCACCACAATAAATCCCCATGATAAATCCCCAGATGAAAATAACAGTTCAAAATTTGATAAAACACAGTGGTACTATGAACACTTTCAAAAGAGTGGATTTGTTTTCCACCTTTTTCTCCAATAATAAATATTAGACTCAGTAGTGAGGGCTTAGAACAGAGCCACAGTCGTACTGTAAAGTGTAGGATTTACGAGCCAGATCTGTAGAACATAAATTTTCCAGCAAGGGCTGTGGTTATATAAAATGCTACATGAATCCAACATTGTGAAGAAATCTATTTTTAGGGCAAAAGTTTTCCACTTATCAGGGTTTCAGTCTTTGGCTGGAAATTAAAAATCCCTCAGGACTGAGGTGCTCAACAGCTGGTTGGAACTGTCATGTGTCTTTTGCTAACTAGACAAATCCCTCTGGGGATTTGTCCCTGGGAAGATCTGTCCCCTCACCTCTCCTGAACTAGTCAGTTCTGGGGTGTCTCTGGTAGCAGCACTGGTGTAAGCAAAACAGATAGTGTAAATCATGGTGAGTAAAAAGTTTAGAGCTCGTGGAGGGAAGCAGTGGTTCACAGAAGGAAGGGACCTGGCTGAAGTATTTCCATCTCCTAACAGTTCTGAAGTGCTATCAAGTCTACCAAAAGTCTTCACAACCTAAATAGCTGCAGGTTGTTTCCCTCGAGCAGATAGCTTTTTAGCCTAAAACCAGGTCATACTTTTAAGGTCAGGTCCAAGGAAACTCCAAGACTCAATTCCTATTGAGTGCATCTCAGTTGACTGAAACTCTTCATGAAGTGTGGTTCTTCGCTTTCCATGCACTGACTGACTTCACAGGGAACAAACTGATTTTACTGTACTTCTCTCACCCCAGATCATTAGTACAGATTGTTGTGGATATGAATAATGTGCTAGTGCAATCAGCTGGAAATAACCTCAGTTTTTTACATCCTCATGTGGGCCATGCTCTCTATAAAAGTAACAGTCTTCTTCCTCAGGTTGTCCTGTCCGTACGTCCATCTGTCCATATGTAAGCCAGTTAACTCCTACAATGAATTGCTATTAATGCTGTTCTTTTCTCCCTTTGGTGCCTTTCATTTCTGCTACATCTCTACATGTGTTTAATTTTTGAAATTAAACACACATCCTGAAGGCACGTCCACAGAAGTGGAACAGCAGGCTAGTCGATGGTTTCTTCAGGTAAGTGTTGAATCTAATTAGGAAGAATAAATTACAGCTTTACAATTTCATTTCTGTTACTTCTCCAGCTATGTTCATAAAGTGTATGAACACATTGTGTAATATCTCAAACACTGCCCCC
>NW_010405182.1:15126-21532 GCF_000710305.1 Buceros rhinoceros silvestris | reverse complement strand
CCCCCCCCCGCCACTGTCATCACGGCCAGTAATTTGGTGTAGTTGGAGAGTAACAACACCTTTTTTTTTTAGAACTAATTTTGCAATCTGAAAAAGGTGCTTCAGATCATCACTTCATAACACCTACTGATTTGGTTCTTTCATGGGCTTCTCTAACTTGCACTGGAGCCAAATGCCTAAAGAAAGCAAAAAAAGGTTGAGGTCATGCTCAACAATGTATAAAACATTTTGAAGAAAAAAATAATGCAAATCTTAAGAAAAAGTGGATGTTATCCAAACATTTAGATTCCAGGAGATGCCTTCAGCACTTTCTTCCTCAAACCAGGAGTGTCCTACCCTACAGAAAGTTCATGGCAATAAATGCATTAAAGAGTAAGTTGTGGATAAAGTAGCACAACACAAACCACTTCATACGCACGTACACGAATGCATATATACTCGTAGTTTGCAGACACACGTAAAATAATAACTCCAAAATACTTAGTCTTAAAAATGACTCCTTGCTTTTTTAATACCAATTTCATAGATTTCTGAAGTCTAGTTCATCAAGTTTGGAAGTGACTGCTCTGCAGTTTAAGAGTCTCCAGACGTCTCCCACCAGTACTTTACACTAGTCAAACCTCTAGTGGAATCTAGCCTCTGATTTCAAAGGATATGAATATCTGCCTTTGTGGTCTTTTTTATAAATTTAATCTACCATTTGCCCATTTGAGACACTAAAAATGACTATTTGGTGCTTTCCCCTTAGAAGCTGTATGTTTTTTCTCTGTAGATTCTTTTTACAAAGCTCGTATTTGTCGCTCTAGCAAAGCAAAGCTGAACAAGCTATTTTGTGATATAATAAAGTAACAATGAACGGAGCAAAAGGACCAATTCAACTGGTGCTATTATTCCAACAAAACCCTTTCAGAAATTGCCTCTCTCTTCACAGAGACCTTCACGGCATTATTTCACTAAATGACACCATGAATGTAATTACTTTGATTCAGAGTGTTGGAATCACACAGGTAACAAATTACACCGCCCCCTGATGAGTAATAATTCAATTATTCAGTGGCCTTATAGCAGTTTGAAATAGCCTATTCTCATTTCACAAACATCATATTTACTGCTGGAAATAAACCATTTCTACAAAGTGAAATATTAGATCTATATGTCTCAGCATGTGTAAGCTCCCGAATGGATCACCACATAGCTGCATACCTTTGGTGTTTTTAATATTAAAGGGACTGCAGAGACGCTGAGTCTCTTGGGTTGCTCTGTCTCAGTAGATGTGTACGTATATTTTGCCTATTTGCTACCTGGTGAATCAAGACTTTATTATAAATATTAAGCAGCAATTGTGCACAAAGTGAGGCTTGATCTCAGTGGCACCAGCACTACTGGAATTCATTCCGAACAGGAATCAGTATCTAAATGTGTGTCCAAAGAGACATTCCTCAGGCATGACTCTACTCTGCTGTGCTCCAGCGTAAATGAAACATACAACACTGCTAAAGCCAAGACAGTATAAAACGGGTGAAGAAGGGAAAAAAACATGCTGCTTGCTGAAAGGTCAGCTCGAAGTGAGACTTTTGGGGTAAAATGTGTAAAGCCCTGTGAGATTTTGAAATGCATTAAGTGCCAAACTTCTAATTATGCAATCTCCAAATTATATCCAGACATCTAGGAGCTTGTGAAAATCCCAGGCGGACGTGTATCTTCACGTTTAAGTGTCTAAATATTTTTTAAAACTTTATATGTCTAAATCTACTGTCTGTGATTTATACGAGCTGTATTCGGCTCAGAAGTGCAGCATTCCTCCAGATTGACTGCAGGAGGCATCAGTGAAGAATTTCGAGACCATAATTGCTGGGTTTGGTCCTAAATAAAAGCAGCAGCAGATGCTGCACCCCCTTTTTTCTCTGATACTTGGCAGCTCAGGGTTTTTTCTCCAGGATGTGGCAGATATAGATTCTATTTCTGAATTTGCCTGAAGATGTCCAAACTTCTACTTCCTTGGAGACTGCCTTGACAGCCGTCTTACCATCGATCTGATTGAATTTCTTTCAGTCTTTCCCTTGGAAGCTGTGCCATTATTCATGAAGTATTTAAAGATGTGTTAATCTCCTAAGAGCAAGACATGCTCCACGAGTTCCCAGCTGAGAGACAGCCTATACCACTGAGAGTGGAGGGGGCAGAGAGCTGTCTGCCAGTCACTTCTATTAAATTATCATTACAGCAAGGAGGTGATTTTCCTCTCAGGTGAAGACTCAGTCCCTAGACAATGGAATCATTCTTTCTCTGTCAAAGAATTTTCTCAACCAGAACTAAAGTCTGGTATTGTAGTATATTTTTTCCAGCTTTTTAAAAAAAGCAATGGTCATTTAGATGGTTTTGTAAAAGTCAGTGGCACAAGGTGGATGTAAAAGTATCACTTTACTACTTGCAATAACTGAATTCCACTAACGAAATGTACCAAAACTTTGCAATAAATGGCCACAAAGTTATAATAAGATGAGGGATGAATTCCACAAGGGAAAATGAGAAAAAATGAAAACAGATGAAGAAGAAAATTAAGCTGCTTATATACCAAGACTCAGTGCTGCTCACCAGTATTCAGACACACATCTCCCTAAGACTAAAAAAATCTGCAAGATCATAAGCATGCATAAGCACTATGGATTACTGTGCATTTATAGAAAAGCATAGGCATGTGCAAAGAAGGGTAATCAAAACCCAAAACTTTGAGTGTTTTTGAGAGAAAGAAAGTTTCTCCTGACTTCAAGTTTCCAGCGATAATGCCTATGATCTCTAAAATTCTAGTCATGTACGTTAATATGTACAAGTCTGACAACACTTGTAATAATTTCCAGGCAAAGATCTCAGTACAAGTTTAGCCTTTAACAAAATTTGGTTACCCTGATAATGCAGCTCTGAAGTTCTCTTTATACTTTAAAATGATCAAACTGAATAATGAAGACTTCAGGATACCAGCTCATTGCAATTAGCAGCGTGGAATAGAACAGAAAGCAGTCCGACTTGAGCAACACTTCTGTAACACTTCATATCCTTAAAGCTAAGCATGTTATAAGTCTTTGTAGCATTAGGAACTAAACTATTACAATGATCTACCATGCTGAGATCTCTGTCTAGCTTAGAGTTTTTTAAGTAGCGGTCCCCTTCTTAGAGAGGAAGAAACTCGGTCATTCCTGTAAAAATAAGTCCAAATTTTATTCACTCTATTAAAACCAATAGCAAACCTCTGAATTGGTGAGGCTGTGAAATGATGCACCTAATGCCACGATCCAAAACAGTGTTGGCTTTTCCCCACCATGTAACATTTACAACAGTTAGCATAAAATTACTCCTATGGATAAAGATTTCAATTGATTGTACGCCACAAAAGTCAAGATTAGCTTGTCTGATGTTGTGTGTCCTGTCCTGATTGAAGTTTAAGGATGTAATTGTCCAGTCCTGAAGTGAGTTTGAAGTAGAATTCAATCCTAAAATCCCCTGCTATGTTGCCACCCAATTCTGAAGGTAACTCCGGCAGCTGTCTCAATTTTTTTAACTTTGATGTAGCTCAGACAGTTACAGCATCTTAGCCCCTCTGTCACGCTTAAGCTTAACTGTGATCCCAAGAGCAGACTCTTTGATGCCTGCCTCCCTTGAGGGGTTTTCTCAGGAACAGAACAAGTCTAGAACACTTTTGTAAGACCAGTCTCCATTCAAAGAGGAATGAAGTTTGCTGCTGTCCTCTGCAAGTCAGTTGAAGAAGAGTTTTTACCTCCTCTTAAACAGTAGCATTTGGAAGCAGAAGAACCTTATCTTTTTGACAGACATCAGCTCCCCACTTGCCATCTCTCAGGGAAATTCTTTGCCTACCCAAGTGCACGTAGAAGTTGGGGGGAAATCAGGATAAGGAATTCAAACCCTCTCCTCAGTTCTTTTCAAAGAACAATTCAAGATTCATTGCCTCGGTGAAGAAAAGGAGTGCGAATGTGGCTGTGAGGTTTACTGAGTAGGGCAGTTGTTCAGCATAGAAGAGATCAGACATCTCTCCCATAATTATTCTAATGCTTTCACAAATGTTTTTAATATTAAATTCCATTCCAGAGCCAAGCACATAAAACTTAGAGGTAAGAACAGTCATTGACTAAGTTTATTTTTGGAGCTAGTGCTAAATATAATGTGTCTGTAACCTTGTTTTCAGTAGTACAGTAATAGATTTGAAAATGCACTGGTCTGTGGGAAGGGTACCTTGGTTTATGCTAGTGAGTCTGCCTGCTACAAATTCTGCAAGGCTTGCCGGGATGCTTTTGACAGTCTAGCTTATCAGCCTTTGCTCCTGATCAAATAAAATCACCCTCTGACTGGTATGACACAGATGGCCTAAATTCCAGTTCTAGTGAGAGTTGTTGAAACTGAGGAAAGTGGATAGAGGACTGAGAACTAGGTGTTTACAAAGAGACGCCACCTGACAGCACATTGTAGCTTTTAAATATTTCTTTTACTATGAAAACTGGGCAATCAGTAGGGGGACCCAGACAGCTTTCTGTTTTATGGGAAATCAGTTGACCGTTGCTCATCCATATTCCAAGTGAAAAAAACCAAAGCCAACAATAAACAAGAGTGTTATATAACAAAACAAAAATAAATTCTGCTAGACCCTTTCAAAATAGGAATCTCAGGTTTTCTCACCCGTTATGCAGGTTGACTGTGTTTCAGATCAATATTTTATATACAGTGTAATAGCCTTCCTTTTTCTTTAAACAGACTTGGTTTGAGAAGGGAAGGCAGAATGGTTTTATTGCTGTCTAACTGGTATTGATTTCATATAACTGCTGCTTTTAGAGCAAAAGAGACTCCAGTAAAGGAATACATTTTTATTTCATGTGACATATTCCCTAAGGAGAACACAGCAAAAAGAGGGCAAAGAAGGATTTGGGGAAGCTTATTAGCACAGATCATAAAAATCAAAGAAATCATAGGGAGAGAATTCATGAAGGCTGGCATGGCCACTCCAAAGGAAGGATCAGCCATATCTATATCTTTCCTGATAGGTGATTCTCTGAACTGCACTTAAAAATCTCCAGTGCCAGAGAGACTAAAATCTCCCTAGGTGATCTGTCCTCACGTTTAAATAACATTATAGTCAAAAAGATTTCACTGACACCTGACTTAAATTTCTGTGGCTTTAATTATACAGCTGTCTTTTCCCTTTGACTCATTTTCCACAGTTAGGCGTTCTCTGAGTTTTTTTGAAGTCTACTGTCTTTATCCTCCTTCTATCCTTCCCTTAGACAAGAACACCATTGTTCAGTGGTCAGTGCCACCTTACCTTCCCTCTACTTTCACATTGTCAATTCCTTGCTCTTGCAATAAAGGTAGAACACTATTGCCTCAGCTTCTGACTCCGGTTTATTTTGAGAACTAAATAGTCAATGTTCTGCTGTATTAATGACATCTGCATTACTCCCAGCTTCTGATAGTTCTTCTGGTTGCTCAAACTAAACTTAACTTCTTGATCTTTCTGACTTGGTAGTCTAAGGTAGATTAAAAGAGAAACTGTGGGGTACATTCGTATCATTAAACTTCTCTTGTTATTATTTGTACATTCAGTCAGTCTGTTCTCTTTATCTGCTGAACATGGAACAAGTATAAATACCTTTCATAAAGCAAAAATCCTCAGATTTTCCTGGTCTATCACTCTCAGGAGGTAATTTTCCATATGAATATTCTAGCTATGCCAGTGTTAAGGGTCGAGGGACCGAGGTAATAACAACTCCTTGAATTACCTTAACAAATCCTTCTGTCTTGTTATAGACAGAGGAGATTTAAAGGGGAAGGAAGAAATTCACACCTCACTCTGCATTCGGAACTGAAACAAACTTTTAATAAACAATAAAACTACTTTATACATATGCACAAACCAAGACAAAAGGAAAAAAACCGAAGAAGTGAAGGTTTGCTCAAACTGTTCTTTTCCAAGGCCGGTGCTCTGGGCAGTTCTGTTCCTGGCAGGCACCCAGCTCTTTGGCAGGCAGCCAGCAGCGGTGCCTGGCCTGGGGAGCCGCCCTTGGCCCAGAGCAGAAAGCTCACTCGCCGTGCAGTGCACCCGGCAGCGGTGCCTGGCCTGGGGAGCCGCCCTTGGCCCAGAGCAGAAAGCTCACTCGCCGCGGCAGGCTGCTTCGCGGCAGAACGGAGGAGGGGGGAAAACCTCCGCTCGCAGCAGGAAAGAAAGCTGCGGAGAAACTCCGGGAAGCGCCCAAAAGCAGCCAGGGAATTCGAATAGTCTCACCCGATTCAGACGGGACAGGCCCCCGACGACACAGTTTGGAGTCTGCAGTCTTCAGGTACCAGGCCTAGTCGATCAGCAGGTCGGGCCTAGCAGGCCCGGTTTTGGCCTGGGCCCTCGGCAGGG